>NC_056747.1:242612626-242665126 GCF_019279795.1 Protopterus annectens | reverse complement strand
TCCATATCAAGCACACTTAACAACTAAGTTGTGATCAGAAAAAAAACTGATCATAACTGTTGATAGCATATGGAGTTTTAGCTTCTACAATGTATTACTATTAACAGAAAAAACTGTGGGATTGCTAAGTATTTTACATCTTAGAAAGCCATAAAAAACTTCTTGATGTCACACAGGTAGCATCCAGAAGCTAGGTGTGCTTCTGATGAAGGAATGGATTTAAAAGCTATTAGCTATTTCAGTCTACCTTATTCTTTTATGTGACAGCATAGTGCATAACAGCTTTTAAATCTGCTTGTAGCGTCTTGCTGTTGTCTTGTAGTAGCTAGCACTATGTGCTATTATGCCTTAGCACAAGACTAGAGCTTAACAGCACTAAGATATGCTTAACAAGACTTTTATGCCTGTTTATGTCAGAGGGGTGCATAACAAAGTTGTAGTATATGGTTATATTCTAAATTTGGGAAAAGACAGTGAAATAGTGAACTGGGGAGGAGAGTGCATGGTTCAGGTATTACTACATACTCAAGGTCTGTAAGTCACAGTTGTGTTTTTTTCTATTAGAATATGTCTCAGAGGCATACAAAGGCACAAGAGCAGTGGATGAGTGTTCTGACATCTCCACAAAGAACATAACATTTACTAATAACAATCCTAGATAAGTTGGAACATCGGACCCCATATGGTAGAGATCATATGCATATAATCTCAGAACATCAAAACCTAAATAAAATATTTTTTTACTGCAGCAGTGCCCCCTGCACCCCCACACCCCTGCTACTTAAATATACCAACTCCAATCACACTTACATTGAAGTGAATGGGAATTTTTCCCTACGGCGATCTCCATGCAAACAGTTTGATGTTCTAAAAAACCTATGTTTTTGTCTCGGCAATATGCAGTTCGATGTTTCGGCCATTCGACAATCTGAAGGGGACCCAGCCCCCTGTACCAACAACCTTATTATTACTTCTTAATCCAAGGTCATGCCACCTTAAGAAAGGGACATACTGTTTTTTACACAGAAAGCCAGTTCTTGCACTTACATCTGATGTGATACAGCCTTAGAATTACAATATGTAAGTAGGAGTTATGGAGCTATGGCAACCTCACAGTGGATGTTTTGGAGGAGGGGTAGCTTGCCTCATACAAAACCACTGGCTAAAACATTGTCATCTGTCCCATCACTGTCAGCCTGGGGGATTACCCATTTCAACATGCTGGCAGAGATTAGTGATTGTTATAAACATGCAATGATATTTTTTACTTTAACCTGTGTGTGATCTCTTTGCTGACTGTGGCAGTTTTGAAATGTCAGGTTAGGGTGACTGAATAAACTTATTGCTGTTCTACAGATGCCTTCCACTAGGCCCTCGTCAAAGGCTGAAGTGGTGTTTTCGAAAGACAAAGCGTGAGGTACAGGGGTGGGGTGTGGGTTAAGACTCAGGTCTGCATTTTGTTCTTTTTATGTGTACTGGAAAATATGCTTAACAATGACTGTATACATATATATATATATATATTTGTTAAATTCAGTAGATTTTCTAGAATAAACCTCTGTATTGAAAATGAGAAATTAATATGCAACTGTCATTAAGACTGAGGGTCTATGCAAAAAGTAATGTCATTTAGCAACATTAATTCATGACGAGTAATTTAGTGTCACAAAAATGTGCCAGCTAATATGAACAATGGCTAATGACCTAGGTAGCTGAATGTTTGTTGGTAATCATGTTGGAAACTACCACATTTATTCTGAAAGATATTTATGATTTTTCTGTATGCTAGCCTATCAGTATAAGCAAAACACCTGTAAGATATAATTAATTTTGGTTGCATATGCCCTAGATTCCAAACCATTTACTTGACGTATTCCAGCCTTTTGCATTTCTATTTTAAGATCATTGAGTTACATATAACCAGAGTACAAGGTCATACTAAAAAGAGATGTAAAAGGATATGATCTGCTACTGATTAATCTAAGCAGTCACACATGATTGTGTAACAGAACTTTTTGAAATCTTGAACTTGGATGGAAATGTTAACATTAGATGTGTGTTTCTTAAATGCCACAAAACTTAGGAAGATGCATCTAGGCAAATCTCAGAATATTAAAGCCAGGATTATATTTGACAATCTTTAATTCTAGTTTGCAAAACAATCCATTTTGCATTAAAAAAAACGAAGCAACGCAGCACCAGTTTGTGTGACATAAAAGAAAAGCAAGAAGAAAATAAATATATTTAAAATGTATTCTCTAACTCTAAACATGTAGAAACCAATTAAAATTGTTGTCATTAACCAAGCAATCAAGCAGTCCAAAAGAGCACACTAGAGTAATTCTTAGGAATAGCCAGAAACATGAGGAGTATGCAAGTGCAACTGAATTTGGACAGGGTTTATGTTCACCTGAACTCAAACCACTGTGAGGTAATTTTGCTATTGAGATAGAAACCTTCAGATATACAAACTAAAACAAAAACAGTCAATTTATCTATCTGTCTGTCTAGCCATCTGTCTGTTCATTACCATACTGTTGATCCTTGTTGAAACTTATCTTTTTGTTTGTCTTTAAATAATTAATTTTAAATTATCTGCAAAGTTAGGCAAGTGCATTTGTCAGCAGGATTCTGAGTCATATATCATTGCTTACAAAAGTTTCTTGCTGTGTGACCTTGAGCAAATCACATGACCTTCCAGTGTTTCCATTACCCTTTTTCTCAGCTCAAGTGGAACCCTCCATTGAAAACAGGATGCTGTGTGGCGGATGTGTTATCCAGTACAAATGAAGACAAGTGAGAGGCCATACACGTTAGCTAAGCTACTCAGAAAAAACAGACTTAAAACTGTGTCACTTCATTACATTTAATCAAATTGGACTGCTGCACCTTTATTTTTGGAATGCCACATCACAAAATAGATTTAGTGATGGGTTGAATTGCATATTATTGATTTTATTTAACATTTGTTGACCGGGAAAGTCCGACTTGGAACAAAGCCAATTTTCAGCAGAGGCCCGGGGAGAAATGCTCCAGATGCATGTCTTTGAATTGTGGAAGGAAACTGGGGCACCCAGAGGAAACCCACACGAACATAGGGAGGACATGCAGACTCCGCACAGAAGGTACCTCAGCCAAGAATCGAACCAGAGAATTTCTTGCTGTGAGGTGACAATGCTACCACTGCACCACTGCGCCGTCCAATCCATTGTTGTCCCATACCTCTCAACTGTCCAAATTTTTCGAGAATGTCCAGATTTTTGCTTCATACTTTTGGTCTGTGAGTCATATATTTTGTGGTTTTCTGACAACTCAATGAGGACTGAATTCACTAAATAATGACAGACATTTAAATTTCAGGCTTCATATCCTTCAGAAAATGGATTGCAACACTAAACCTTTCATTCTAGCCACTTTCTAAGTTTTACAAGAGCAATATTTAAAATTAGTCCTTATTTTTGGGCCTTTGTCCTCCATTATTTTTGACTTTGTCCAGATGTTTATGCTAAGAAGATAAGAGTTATGTGTTGTCCATTTCCCCTTGAAATTCTGGTTGGGAGGCACTGAATCATCAGCTTCTCTAATATACTTTTGTACCTTCCATTGGCTTACTTAAATGAGTAATCACAAACCTTTGTTACAGACCTGTTCTGGTTAAAACCTGAGTAAATGGAATAAACCATGCACTGAATGAAACATATGCACAGGCATCAGGTAACGTGAGAAATAAGGCACAAGACTGAAACTTACCTAAGCGTGTCAGACAGCACATGAGAAATAAGCCACAGAGCAAGGGCTGCATGCTGAATGAGAGTCTGAAGTAACACAGGAAAATATTGTTTTCGGTGTATGTCTTAGTATTTATACTGTTGGCCTGCAGAAGGTAAACCACAGAACAATGACTTCTTTGAAATTGACTGTTAATACAGAAAGTCTGAAGAAGTTTGCGGCGGCTTTGAATGTGTTAAAGTGGTAGTAAGGGTTTACTTAATTAAAACCTCACTTTCAACATCTTTTTATACATGCATATATTGCAGTTATTAACAGAAGATTTTTATCACAGTCTGACACCTTGCTTGTCCTGCTGAGGTGAGGTATCTGCCTGCATCTGTTATATCCCCTTAAACATGTAAGGTAATACTGACTATTCGCAGACTCTGATGGTACAAAACTTTTACCTACATTTTGCTGGAATGTAACAGAGGCATCACTTTGGGCTGCAGTCCTTATTTTACTGTGTTTACAAATTTTATTTGACAGCTAGGTAGATAAGCTGGTCTAGGATGTCCATTCTAGAAATAGAAACTATGTAATGTTTTCCACTAGTATACCAAGTGTAAAAATGCATGAAACAGGAAAGCAAGGAAAAATAACATAATCATATACAGTAAGAATCTGTAACAGAAAAAAAACAGCAAATTCATCCATCAGAACTTATGTTCAGTTCCTCGACTTTCTCAAGTCACTCACATCTTACAGGAACAGTTATAATCAGAATAAGGAACCATTTGTCCATTTGTAAGGTACTGCATGTGACAGGCTAGGCCATTGCCCAGAATATTTGCTTTTTTCCCGTTTTTGAGGAACAGTATATGGCTTAAGTTAAGGATTTTCAGACTCTGCTTGGCTCTTATTTGGTATAGTAAAGAGTTCTATATTTTAGTTCCACTAATTGGGAATAGTTCAGCGGCACTGAGAAGGTGGTTGAGAATGACTGTAAGTAATACTTGGAGAACATGTAACACTGAGCAATGCATTTTTTGTAGAGAATGACAAACAGAACAAGTGATATGGCCACTGATCATACCTCTCAACCTCTTAGCGCAAGAAATCTGGACAAAGCCTGGCATAATGGGGGGACAAAGGCCTAAAAATAGGGACACATTTAAAATATTGCTTTTATAGACTTAGAAAGTTGCTAGAATAACAGGATTTGTGTTAGCATGTATTTGCTTAATGAAATGAAGTCTAAAACTCAAATACACGCCATTATTTAGTGACTTTAACCCTTAGCTCATCCCAGTGATTTGTCAAAACACAATTTTTATGAGGAACAGACCAAAATTATGAGGCAAAAAAATGGACATTATATGAAAATCTGTAAGATCATAAACAGTTTGTTCAATTAGTGGTCACCATCCACTATTTCTTGAGTTGTCCAGTGGTTCTCAGTTAAGGACAACAGAAGGGCAGATATGCAAATAATTTGTACTCCTGCAAGAGTAGAAAAAATACTTGAATGGATTGTAAATCCCCTTGCCCAGTAAGTGCATGGTTGTAAGCACAAAAGGTAGGGCCCTGTGTTGCTTCTAACACAATAGGTTCATAGGTGTGTACTAGGCTAATGACCACAAAGGCATTTTTAAGCCTAGACAAGCACTCCAAATCTCTGACAAGTTCTGGTAACCTTGCTAAGTGTAAGCAGGGGCTTGGGAGATGAAACATTTACAAGCAGGAGTCTGGGAGAGGAAACATTTGCAGGCTGCCTGTGTCAAAGACATAGGTGCCAAACCACAGATGCATTTCCTGTTCACCATCTAATTGTCCAAGTCACACTTGAATTGGGTTGGGGAGGAACTCTTCTTCACATGGATGTAGAGCCTGTTCCAGAGACGGGAAAGTCTCTAGGACACATACCTTGTTCTCAAGCAGGTCCTATTTATATGACAGACAAGGTTTAAGTCTTTAAAACAAGTAATTCTGGTGCTGTTTGTTTTGTGGATATGCAGGGGGTCCATCAGAATGGTTTCTGACAATGCCCTGTATGCCAGGCATAGATCTCTCCTCAGCAGCCTTTAGGAGACAGAATGCAGGGATAGGGCCTTCAGGTGGTCTGCATAAGACATATTACTTATGCTCTGTATTCTTTTAGTGAGGAACCTCTGTGGACATTCCATTTTTTGGATATGCCTGGTTATGTACTTACTAAAGGGGGCATTTGTACTCAATGATAGGTCTGATAAATGCTGAATAAAGTGGAACAGTGACCTCCTTGGACCTAGATGCAATGCCTTTGTTTATAAGTTGGACAACCTTGAATGATTTCCTCAGTACTGTAGATACATGATGGTTAAAGGCTAGATTATTGCCTATGTGTGTCCCCAAATCCCTAACTATGGGTCAACTATTAGGGGTGTGTTTCAATATGATAGTTTCCAGGGGTGGATGACTTGTCTGAAGGATACTATTATGCATTTCTTGGCACTTAATGTTAGCCCATGGCTCTGACACCAGTTGTTTGTTTGTAGCAGTCCTTCCTGGACAACATTTGTGTCAGTGGGGGATTCTATGACTGCTCCTAATTTGCAATCATCTGCAAATTTAGTCAGCTAGAGGCCCTTGACATTGGCCTTAACTTCAGAGAAATAAATGCCAAAAGGAGTGGTCCCCGGATTGATCCCTGAGGGACTCCACTTGCGCTGGTCTCTTTGTAGAGGTGGACTCCCTAATTCTAACTTCCTGGTCTTATCTGTGAGCCACTTGGCTATCCACTAGGTGATATAAGGGTTTAAACCTAACCTCTTGAGTTTGTCAACAATGCTTGAGTAAGGCATTGTATCATATGACTTGGTCAGGTCAAGGTAGGCAGTGTGAACCATTTTGCCCTCAACCATTGCTTTGTTGACCTTCTCAATGAAGTCCACCAGTCCGAGTAGGCATGGTCTGCCCTTGACAAAACCAAAATAGGTTGGTTTTAGTGTCTTGAGGTTTCCTGTATCATTATTGATCATTTCCATGATAATTCTTTCCATGGCTTTGCATATGAGACTAGTGACACTTATGGGTCTGTACTTTCCAGGGTCTGTAGCTGGTCCACCTTTGTGCAATGGGATGACTGCTTCTCTCTATTTATGAGGCATGCAGCCTATTTAGAGGGTACAGTGAAACTGCAATTACAGAGGCATTGACAGATCATGTTTCATGCTATTTAGAAGGCATCATGTGATATTGTCTGGACCTGCACCGATGCATTGTTCTTGGCCTTAGAGAGAGCATTTAGGATCTGTTCCCTAGTGATAGTGGGGGAATTATATTTGATGGTATTTCCTGACAGGGCATTGAGAGGGAGAGAGGGGTAAACTTAGAGCTGAATTTATCCAGCCAGGTGGTTTCCTATATCTTCTGGTTCAGTATAGGTGGCTCCATTAACAATGAACTCTGCACACAAATGGATATTGCCTTTGAGGTTGCTTACATAACTAAAGAATGCCTTGTGGTTTCCCTTGGCCTGGAAGGCCAAATTTACCTCAAATTTATCTTTGGCACATTTTATTTGTCCTCTGAGTTGTTTGTTTAGTTTGATGAGAGTGCTTTTATCCTGCTGGCTGCTATACCACCTGTATTGTAAACCAAAAGGAGCAAAACTGAGAAAATACAAAGTGAACTGGATGACCAGGAAAGTAAAATTTTATTGAGCGCTTTCATCAATTTTTAACTATGACTTCTTCAGAATGCTATACCACCTAATCTTTGCCATGATTTTCTTCCTTCTATTAAATAACTTTTTGATATTTTGATTCTTACCAGGGTGGCTTGTTTTTGAATTAGTTATGTACTTCCTGATGGGTACAGCTGTATCTCTACAGCTATTGGCATGCTTGTACAGTTCCACATAAACAGCAGTGTTCTCAGGGTCTATGGGGGCTTGAAATTTTGCCATGTTATCACACAATAGTAGGAAGTTATCCTTAGAGTAGTTCCTGAACATTCTATGGTTAGCTGGGGTTCTGGATTTTATTTTTGCTCCAAAGGAGACCATTTTGTGGCCTGACCTTACCAGATAATACATTACATTAGGGGGTATGCAGCACTCTCCCACTCTAGTGAGGGCCAGATCCACTATGTTTGCATCCCTATTCAGTGTATTGACAATCTGGTCTAGTTTACAAAATCTAAGAATCTCTGTGCCTACATGTTTAGTGTTGTATATGATTCCCATTTAATACTGGGGTGATTAAAGTTGCCAATGAATATGGTATTGGGCTGGATGGTGAGTGTTTCCAATAAGTTTAAATACATATGTAGAACAAAAAGACAGTGGAAGAAACACGGTCAAAGGAACCATAAAGGTATAAAACTTGATTTAATATCAATCAAAACAGTATATCAAAGCACAAAAAAAGGTAAGCACTTTCGCCATTAGCTTCATCAGACCATTCGTGTTTTGTTCCTCTGTCTTTTAGTTCTACGTTAGTATTGTATTTGCTGACAATGGACTATTAATCCTCAGAGCCATAATTTGTGTTTCATTTACAAGTTTAAATACATGTTATGGGTTTCCTGGGTAATAGTGGGGGACCTATGGCTTGCAAGGCAGTGGTATGGAATTTTGCTATGGTGATTTGAATGTGAAGAAGGTCAAGAGCATTGTTCTGTTTGACCAGCCTTGAGGTATATTTATTTTTATGTAAATCAAGACACCTCCACCTTTAGTCCTTATCTGTGTAGTAGCTGGTCTAAATGTGTGGACAGCATTATAGCCTTGCACTGTTGGTGTGCTCTCCATGGCTTGAAACCATGCCTAAGTGACTGCACAGATACCAGTATTAGGGGGAGGAGAGCTTGTAGGGAGTGGAGTTTCTTGTTTAGACTCCTAGCATTGAGCAGTAACATCTTTAGATTTTCTTGGTTTTGATTTGCTACGTTGTGACAACCATGTCAGATTGTTAACCATTATACAGCTTTTAAACCATTCACTGGGACTGCACTCACTATAACTATAATTTCATTATTGTTGCTATAACCATTATACAGCTTTTAAACCATTCGCTGAGACTGCACTCACTATAACTATAATTTCATTATCACTGCTATAACCATTATACAGCTTTTAAACCATTCACTGAGACTGCACTCACTATAACTGTAATTTCATTATGGTTGCTATAACCATTATAAAGCATTTATTTATTTTTTATTTATTTTACATTTGTTGACTGGGATAGTCCAACTGGATACATGTCCATTTTCAGCGGAGACCCGGGGAGAAAAGCTCCAAGATAATAATACACATTGAACATTTAGTAAATGCTAGTTTCAAGCAGATTACAGTCATAAGCAATACCAGCATTTAGCACATATATTACTTATTATAAAACACTTTACAAAACATAACATTATTTTCAAAGTTAAACATATACATTCAGGTTTAAGACACACCGAGCAGCAGTTATACAACTGACCGTTCCTGAAATGGAGTGGTAGAAAAAAGTTAGAAGTAGTTGAAGGTAAGGCACCTAAGAAATAGAGAAGTCACTAGTCAGGGTTAGTGCATGGACATAACCAATGAGATTTTAAGTATTTCTTGAGTTTGTTTTTGAATTGAGTTAGTGAGGGTTCTAGGGTCAGGTCAGCTGGGAGTCTGTTCCATATTTTTCCAACAGAGTTGGCAAACATTTAAACATTTAAAGCATTCGCCGAGACTGCACTCACTATAACTGTAATTTCATAATGGCTGCTAAAACCATTATACAGCTTTTAAACCATTTACTAAGACTGTACTTGGTATAATTGTAATTTCATTATGGCTGCTATACCCATTATACAGCTTTTAAACCATTCGCTGAGACTGCACTCACTATAATTGTAATTTCATTGTTGCTGCTATAACCATTATACAGCTTTTAAACCATTCACTGAGACTGCACTCACTATAATTGTAATTTCATTATTGTTGCTATAACCATTATACAACTTTTAAACCATTCTCTGAGACTGCACTTACTATAATCGTAATTTCATTATTGTTGCTGCTACTCATTCTGTTGTAACTAATTCCCTTGTTGTGTAAACAGAGCCAGACTCAAAATTGTAAAAAAATGACCTGACTTCAACTGTTGGATCTGCCAAGCTACTTTATAGCACTTGAGTACCTATTGTTGTGCAAACTGTAGTATCTTACGTCACTTCCCTATTGTTGAGCCTACATTCCCATTATTTTTGGCTTTATCCAAAACTCTTGATTAATGAAATTGGTTGGTATGCCTCAGAAACACTTGCATAGGTGTTTCCATGGTAACTGCAACATTGGGCAGCCAGAAAAGATGACTTATTACTCAAGTTGATGTTTTCCATCTGCCTGAGCTTGTGGTTTCCTCAGAAATGCAAATACAAATAATTCCATATAATCACTACTCCGGTGACAGTTTCAGGGTACATTGGGCAGCTCTGAAAAGTGGGGGGCTCTTACTCCCCCCTCACCTAATGGTTCTGGCACCTATGTACAGTAAGAAGAAAAAGAAAATTATTGCCTGTAAAAGCAAACTTAACACCTCGACTGCTAAAAGAGATGAACTCCCTCCTGTACCACATTATTCATGGGTACTAACTCTATCCCTTCCATTGCCTGTAAACCCAGCCCGATAAATTACCTTACTAAAAAACTTTTCCCTGAAAGTATCATTTTTTCAGTCAAACTATGGGAAAGCAGCTGGTTTTTAATGATTCTTTTTATTTTATTAGGTTTCATCATGCGGAGACTTGATGCACTGAACTTCGATGTTTTCGCATGTCAGTAAAAGATAATATACTCATATATACATACACACAAAATCTGACCAAGACAAAATGTACTAAAGGTTTGAAAGGTTTATATGGATCAGTATTTATACAGACACTAGCCAAAGTCCCACGTTGTCAGTTTTCAGGTTCTTGCTCTCCTGAACAACTGTGTCAATGGTTTCTGTAAAGCAAGGACAGACATAGCATTACATAAGTTTTGTACTAATGTCTAGCAAACTACATCTAGAGTTTGTATACCCTGACAGTTTGACACTTCACCTAATAACTTTTCTACGGTACAACACCTTATTCAGTGTTGATGGATCATAATACATATGATAAACTGCCCTATATTCTGCTTAGTGTACATCCATTCACAATCATAAGAACATGTCAGACAGTAATCTAATCTGAGTTCTTAAAATGTGCCATTTTCAAATTAATTGCTGTACAGAACAAGCTATTTATTATGTGTCATTTCAGAAATGTTTGCTGTAGAACAAATAAATGTATGCATTTTACTAAGTTTACCATTCTGTAATGTTCGTGTTTTATCCATCTGGGTCCAAGGTGCTTTGTGCAGGTTTTAAGTTATTTTGTGCACCTTCCGTTCATTTGGTTTTGATTCTGTAAAGACCTTATAACCTTTTATGAACATGTCATACTGTAATGAGCACTGCATTGTCTGTTTTTTGTTACTACCATACTAATCCCAAACTTGAAATCACAGCATTTTATCTCTTGTCATATTTGTGTCCTTGACTAAAAGCATTTGTGTTTAATATTCCACATGTATCAAACAGTCTGGTCAGGTACTGTCCAGGTGGCAGTCAATACAACTGATGTCACAATATGATATGAAAAGGCTACATTTCAGATCAGCTCTCTGGCTTGCATGGATGCAGTCCTGTCCATGACCCAGGTAACTCAGGTTTCATTAGTGAATCCATTTCCTGACATGCTAAGTTAGGAGGAATACTGGAACAGCATTTTTGCAACTTTCTTATATGAAATAGGGGGAATTTTACAGTTAAGGACTAGAAGTAATTGGTGGAGACCAAAGCGACTTGCCCAGAGGCATTTGCATGTATATATAATGCAGATCAGGAACTGGGAAGGACAGTAGCAGTTGTCAGGATGGCATAGCAGGATGCTCTGATCTCCTCTTCACACACATGAAGCATTGATTTCTTTACATGCGAAGTCATGGTCTGAATGGACAAGTCAGACAGGCATTAGGAAGGTGCATATGATAGAGAAGCTATTGGGACACAGCTAACTGCAGACATCTGAGATGGGAACCATTGCCAGGCAGCACTGAGCATTCAGGGGTTGTAGGAATGTCATTTTTGAAGCGTGCTTAACAATTGAATTATCTTGCCTGACTCATCTTTTTTCAGCCATGATTCAGTTTAATGAAATAGTGTATCTGGAATTCAGCTTAATAAAACAGACAAAGTTAGGAGCAAGGACAAAATAAATGATAAAGAGAATATTGCATAATATAAAAGGGCACCTACACATTTAAAGTCAAACAACTGATAGTACGCTGAGAAAAGAACTTAGACAAAAGTTTAACACCATACTACTATACATTAACATGAGCGAAAACTGAATATAGCACAAATAATTGCCTTAGCAAACTAGATAATAGTAGCATATATGAGGTGGGGCAAGAGGTTTACCTTTATAAAGCTGAATCACAGTGGTACGAATGCTCATATAAGTGACTCATAACCATGAAAGTGAAAACGGCGATAGTCCTTAATGTTCGAAAAACAGCAAATCGAAAAGCAGATTCACTGTTTTTCAAACTTTAATGTCGAACGAAAAAAAAAAAAAGAAATGTAAAGCAAGGGAGAAAGTTCCCTGCACCCCCATGTGGTGGGCTGCAATCCCCACACCCCCCCTACTTTAATATTCTTACTCCGAGATCGCACTACAGTGGGGAAAGGTACTGTTTTCCCAACCCCACTATAGTGCAATCTGCCCTACAATGTCGAATGTGCAATGTGCGAATGTCACTGTGCATTCACTCATTGCACATTCGAACCTTTTTTCGTTTGGCGTTTGCAAACTTTGCAAACAGCCTTTTGAACAATTACTGTTCACCCGAGTGTGAATCGCCTTTCTAAAGGTAAACTGGGACAAGGCGGGCAACTGCCCTGAGCACAAAATGTTGGGGTGTGCAATCGGCCAGCCATCATCCCGATCATTCTTTGGTGCAATACCAGATTTTAAAAGCTGACATTACATTTGCAGTCAAACCTGAGTGCCATAGAGCACAGTGTATGGTTTAAGCTAAAACCTGAGCATTCTAGCACTCCATGCAGGCAGGGTATAAACTATAGCAACTCCTTGTTACAGTTTAAAAGAAGAAATGATTTTTTTTATTACTAAAATGTGAGGTAGGAGGGTTGGGGGGCAGGACTGGAATGGCTGGGCTGGGGGGGGGGGCTGTCATGCATCTGGTGGCCACCTGGTTGGTATGTCAGTAGAAGGAATGAACATTTTTTTCCTTTTCACTTGCAGAGCTTGGGGGAGGGATGAGTGCACAGATTAGATGCCACAAGAAGTTAGATAAAAATAATAAAATGGTCCTGATAAGTGAAGCCTTTAAGGCTAGGTGGTAAGTGAGCTCCAGTCAGCAGAATCAGTTATGAACTTGTTAAGCCAAGGACGACCTCTAGAGTGGGACTGCTGAAGAGGGCTTAAGGGAGTGCTGGGATGTAAAGACTCAGAGATTGTTTGGAGAAGGTGAAGAATAAAAAAACAGCATAAAAACTTGTAAATTATGGGAGGCCATAAGTATTTGCTCCTTCAGTAAACAGGTAGCTAGCTTGCCTTAATGATGGCACTCAGGTGATGAACAGGGACAAGTGAAAGCTATTTAAAAATGGGCTAACTGTGGCACAGGCTTCCAACGTGTTCCTGATACATGATTTCAAAATTCACTTGCTTACTCAGGTAAGACTGAAACAAGTAATTAACCAAACCTGCTGTGCGCTACTTTCTGGACCTTCCTCCTTCCCACTGTTGTGTGACCATGGAGATGGCACAGACAAAATTTTGGGGGCAATGCAGTAGCTTCCTCCCTTGCAAAGAATGCTTGTTTTGAGCTGTCTTGTTTCCTTATACTTATAAGACTAAGAGTGAGAACCTGTAATGCAAGGGATACTTAACATCTTGAGCCTCAGCCACTCCACTGGATTCATGCTGGAGATGTGAAGAACTGCTGTTGTCAGTAGTCATCCAACTCCACAACTGAGGACCCACCAATAACCCAGTAAATTGTAGAATATAAACATCACCAGCCTTATCTGTAAAGCAGTTAAACCAAACCAGTTTGAGATTGTAAAAGTAGACCATACCTCCTAAAACTGGTGGAATTTTTGAACAAGTCAAGGATACATTGAATGGAGGCAAATATGTTCCAACTGCTTATCTTAAACAATCCAAGGCCATTGATTCCATCCTACATTCTGGGATTATTGACAAGCTAATCAACATAAATGTAATCCCCTATGTTACCCACTAGATAGCAAACTGACTTGGCAGAGCGTAGTCTATTAGTGTAGGGACATTCTCTCATCAAAAATCATCTCGCAAGGATTGGTCCTTGGGATGCTTTTCTTTGGTATTTATTTCTCTGATGCCAAGGCTGATGTCAAGTGTCTGTAGCTGTCCAAATTGCAGATAACTGTAAACTTGGAGCTGTCATGAACTCTCTGGCTAACTTCTAGATTCTCCAGAATGTCCTAATATGTGCAAACAAGTGACTTCTGGACCATGACCATAAGATAAATGTTAGTATTGTGTCCTTGAGGAAACATGGCCATCTGTGCAGCTACAACATAGGTAACACCACTTTGAAAATAGTTATTAGGGACGTGCACTTTCACTAACAGTGAACTATCCTTTGATCACCATGTATCCACTGTCATTAAAAAATCCTTTTATTTAGCCAGACTGACTACCAAGGGAATAGCTTCAAGTAAACTGAAGTTATCATCTGTCCCTACTCCTCTCTCATCAGATCCATAATAGAATACAATGCCCCTTTCACTATGTACTTGTTGTAACATATGACTCAGATTGAAATACTGCAGCATTTACTCAAAATCAAGGGTGTGTCTTTCTTGTGCTATGCAGATCACTTTAAAGCATTTACTCTCTTCTCTGTTTCTTACAAACTCTTTAGGAGGGACATCTGCCTCAGCTGGAAAGCCTCAAGGAGTCCAGTCCTATGCAAACTCTTGCTGCAAAACAAACAACATGCTAAACACCTACTCAAAAGCTTAACTTTAGCTCCCCCAGCATGAAAAAAGAAAATGAAAGACAAGAGCTAGGAACTCTGCCACTTACAGTAAATTCAGTTACTGGCTAGTAACTACACTGACTGGATGCCAGCAAAGAAGAAACTAAGAGAGCCTTAAAGAAAACCAAGTAAAAAATGTGAAGAGAAACAATGACTGGGAAGAATCCTGCAGCTGTTCAGCAAAAAGCAGTTCAAGCTCCTGCTTGGGTGCAAGACATGGCTTCCAGTAACCTAGAGGAAAAAATATGTCAAAGCTAATCAAAAAATATATATATGTCAACGCAGAAGGAGTATATCAATTCTAATAACAAAATGGTGGGAAAAATAGGACATATATTTACATGAACTGATACAACTGCAAAGAATCAGAGGTCAAAATAAAGAAAAGGCTGAGTATAAGTCTGTTCAAGAAGAGATGCTTCAGAAATGGTAGAATTAGAGGACATAGCATGTAGGGAAAATCTGAGATTTTCTGCTGTATTAGAGAAACTAGAAGAAATAGGCTGTATTAACTTTATGAAGGCACAAATAAGCAACTGGACTGGTATTCCACAGCAGGATATGTTAATTGATAGGGCACACTGTGTGTATGCTTTAAATCTGGCCTTGATAAAGCAAACAAGACCTGTATTAGTAAAGATGCAAACCTACCAGCAGAAAGAGTTGATCCTTACAAAACTATGGCAAAAGAGCAAAGTATTACAAGTTGAAGACAGTAGTGAGTTTGTAGAAAATGATTACACCAGACAGAAGATGAACACATTTATTCCAGTGATCAGGGAATATCAAGAGGCAGGTATGAGATTCAAGGTACTGTATCCAGCTGTCTTTATTTTCCTGGTGAATCAATGTCATTTTGATGCAGAACAGGAAAAGAAGGAAATACAAAAGTTTGTTCAACAATAAGTGAGACATCAAGCAGGGGACTCTGCTTATCATTCTTCTGATAATAAAGCATATGGAAAAACTTTGCCAGTGAAAGCTTTTCCATTTTTTTTCCAAAGGAAATGCTTGAGAGACAGAGAAAAGCACAGGAGTTGACTAAAAGAATCAGGAGCACCTTAAACCAGATTCTGGATTTGAGAGATGGAGATGAACAGGAAGAAGACCAGCAAAATGGAAATTAGTGAATAAATGTGAGAGTGCAAATCATCAATCACAATTGTGAAATATAGCCGTATAAGAAAAAGTGGAAAGATTGGACTTTTGTTGACTTTGTTAAACTTGTGGGGAAACTAAAAAGCATTTGCTTCTCTTTGTGTCGTTAATGTTGGAAGGAAAATCGTAACTGTAAGTAAAGGCATTTCTGTTCTTGACAGCTGTTTCTATGAACATTTTCATGATATAAATTGCTTGTTTTATGATAAAGCATTTTTATATGGTCTTGTATGTCATAAAGATACTAAAGTAAACAGATGCCTTTTTGTTCTTTCCTCTTGTTAGTGTTAAGAAATGTAGGCATTACAATGCAAAAAGAGAATAAAAAGGCAAGATAAAAGCATGTTTAAGTTGATGGGCTGTAATCTTAGGTTGCTGAGGTGGGGGATGGGATGCAAAAGTACACAAATCATAATATATATGAAGCTTTGTTTTCTCTAACTTTTGCATAGGTGAATGTCTTGATTAAGACCCTTGGCTTAATCTAATGGAAAGTTTTATATGGAAACAAGTAAATAAGAGGACAGTGAATATAATGACAACTTTTTCTTTAGCAATAAATGTTTCAGCTTGTCATCAGAAGCCTGCAGCTGATGACTACATTTTTGTTTTATATTTCCATGGAGACAAGCTGAATATTGTGCAATAAAAAGCCCAAATGTTGGTTTCTTCAAGGCTAAAAGTTAATGTTTTCTGAAAGCATGCAAGTTGTTTTTTTCATATCTGGGAGGGGAATAAAGACAAAAAAAGAACTGACACCAATTTGTGTAAGTAGAAGCACAGGCAATAACATATGTCTTAGCATGGATAACCTCAACTTGAGGTTAATTAAGGCCTGTGCTTGTAGCTGTCTATTTGGGACAATTACTCCTATTAGGAGGGTTAAACTTTATTATTTGGAGATGTGCATAGTTTTGCTTGTTTGTATCAACAGGTTATGAGGGTGTTCTCGGGATATGTTTTGGTTTATGTTTGATGGTTTTCATTAGCACAAACAGTCTTGTAAAATGTGACATAGGTTTTAATGTTGATGATAAGAAAAAACTGTATAAAGGATCACCCTGCCAAACATTAGTTGGTACATGTATTACAAAAGCTGAAAATAGTCATTTAAAAAGGTATCATGTATAATAAATGGTGATAATGACTTCTTATCATAATAGCAACACTTTCCATATTGTCTTGGAATGTGAATGGCAACATAAATATAGACAAAAATGAAAGAATATTTAATTATACTAACAGATGCAGAGTGCTAATAGCAATGCCACAGGAGGCACTTTTGGAAATAACTGAGCATATGAATTTGATAAAGAAGGGATTTCAGGATGGATATTCAGCAGAATATCAGAGACAAAGGAAGAAATAGGAGTATCTATATTAATTGCTAGAGGAGCGCCAATAGTGATAGAGAAGGGGGGATAATAATGGCAGATTTGTGGTAGTAAGGGATTACTGGCAAGGGGTGAGGATTATGCCGGCATGTATTTATATTTCTCCTAAAACTGTTATTATGGAGCTTAAAATTTTTGGGAGACATAATCAGCTTTCTGCAGGGAATATTACTTATAGGTGTGGACTCGATTTTGATTTGCAACAAGGATATATGTGGGTGGCCTAGAAGGGAAATATAACAAAAGAGGGTAGATTTCTGAAGAAATTTATGAAAATATTTGGTGTGGAAGACATGAATTCAGTAGTAGAAATTCAGAGAGAATTAACATATTATTCCCCAATGTACAATAACTATCTTAGGCTAGACAAAAATTACATTTCACAGGAACATGTGCATTTAATTGAGAATTTTGACACACAATAACTATTTCAGATCATGTACCAATAATTATTAAGATAAAAGTGCAGGGGTAGTGAAGTAAAGATGAGACACCACTGCTTCTCCACCTACCTGTTAAAAAGAGCAGAGTTTAAGGAATGGGTAACGGAAAATATCCGAGAGTTATTATGGAAGACAGAAAGTACTCCAGAAGTTTTACTAGTGAGTGGGATAAAATGAAAGTGGAGTTTAAAAATAGGGTAGCAATAAAAGAAAAAAAGATAATGTAAAGAAATAATAAGAATTATTCTGAAGAGCTGACAAAGGTTAAAATATTCTACAGTAAGGTTAATCTTATAGAACAAGAAAAGGAGCAATTAGACTGCTAAAGAGGAAATAAGGGAATACTTAGATAATATGCATGAGTTTAGAAAGATTGCTGTTAAGCAATTTTTTTTTTAATAACAGCTCCAGAGCACAAAATACATTGATACAACAACATAGGAAACAGAAAGTAGAAAGGGTTGTTGTCAGACTTAGGAAGCCTATAACAAGAAAAAAAAAAACAGAGACACTGTAGAAGTATTAGAAATATTTCGGAAATTTTATGAAAATTTGTAGAGAGCAGAGAAGTGGAGAAATTAAGAAAACGTGCAAGTGAAAGTATATTTATTGAAGACTTAAATATACCAAGATTAGAGGTAGGTGAGGTCTAATAATTAACAGTTAAGACAGGGGGAGATGACATAAAAATGATTATGTATAACCAATCTGCAGGACAGTCTCCAGGATTAGATGGTGTTCTGGTGAAAGATTGGAAACTAGGAGGGAAGAAAGTGATAAAGATCTGGAAGGTTTTGTTTAACAGTATTTTAAAAGGGGAAGCTCCAACATCCTGGAAAAAAGCTATGATGGCTGTAATACCTAAAGACAGTAAATGACCAACAGATCCAGCTATACTCAGCCCCATTTCAATTTTAAATTGTAATTATAAAATATTTATGTCTATGATAGCTAAAAGAATGGCAAAGGTGTTGTCAAAATTGATAGGAATGGATCAATGTGGTTTTGTAGAGGGGAGGCAAACATTTGACAAAATTAATATAATAATGAGGATTCAGATGGAAGTAGAATGTAAGAAAACATCACTGTTGGTGGTTTTGATGCAGAGAAAGCATTCAACAGAGTAATCTGAGATTGTATGAGTAAGGCAATGGTAGTATTTGTATTTCTTGATACAATAATTAGGCTAATAAAGAGGATATATGAGGGATCTGTGGCAAAACGTCAAAGTGGGAGGGTTTTCTGTCCTATAAATTATGCCTGAACAGAGGAACCAGGTAAGGGTGTCCTCTTTTCCCTTTGTTATTTGCATTATATTTAAAACTCTTGGCAAAGTAAATAAGGGGCTCATAAATTAAAGAATATAGTTGGTATGGTATTCACAAAAAGTTGGCTTTATTTGCAGATGATATCATTTTGTACCTGGTAAAAACAGAAAAAGACACATCAGTGTTGTGGAACATTTTGAGACAATTCTGGGCTTTTTCAATATGTAAAATGTATGAAGGTTGAACAAAGGCTATAGCTGTAAACTATGTACCCACACATGAATTGATTCAGCAATATATGGAGACATGATAAAATGAAGTATTTAGGAGTATGGGTTAAAATGACACTGTTATGGCAGCTAAGGATATGTGGGTAGAGACTAAATAACTGATCATCCAAAAACTGAGAAACTGACAACTCTTGCCTATGGATACGGATAACAAGATACAAGCAGTAAAAATGTTTTTAGTCCATTTAGCTGTATACACAGTTCAGGCATATTTTTATCAACCTGAGGAAAAGTTGTGGATAGTAATTAATAAAGGGCTGAAGGATTGTATCTGGGAGGGAAAGAGGGCAAGATTCAAGTGGAATAAATTGATCCTTACAATAGAACAAGAAGGTTTAGGATTACCTGATTTGATGGGATATTTTAGAGCTGCACAGTTAATGCTGTTATACATAACACAAACAAAAAAACTACAATTCAAAGTGGAAAGGGATAATGAAGAAATAGGGAGGAATTCAATACATAAGGAAGGAGTGGGATTGTGAATGCAGATCCTTAAGGAGAATAACAACAGTTATACATAATATTATATTCATAAAGTAGCAGAAAGGATATAAAGAATTAAGCCAAGATGGGAATGGAGAAAGGATATTCTGCCAATAAAGATGACTGCAATTAGGGGTACAGAGAATAGGCATGAGGAAGTTGGAATTTATTGGAGGAAGCTGGCAAAGGAACCAATGTATTGGGAACAAATAATCAGAAGGTAAGGATAATAAAACACCAAGAAGACATTTGGATTGCAGGCTAGGGATTGCCTTCATTATCAGGGATTGATATCAGAGTATAGGCAAAGAGAAAGGAATTGGGGAATCTTAAGTAAAAGACCTATAGTGCTGGAATTTTTAGATGAATTTAGAACAGAAGCTACTGTTAAAAAGGGATAATTAGTAGGGCATATAAAATACTGTATGATAACTATAGGAATCAATCAGAGGAGGTCAGAAAATATTGGAGATATTAGATAAGCAATTTACAAAGAAACAATGGTGGGACATATGTATGGCTCCTAAATATGCAATAACATCTAGAAGGTTTAGGAGTTTTGCCTGGAATTGTTTGCATAAGTACCTTTATACCTCAAGCAGACTCCATAGAATTTTTTCCTCAGGTAGAAGGCATAGGAGGTGTAAAGAGGTACTTAGGAGCCTATGTTTTCAGAGTGCAATGAGATGGCAGACTTAAATTCTCCACAGAATATTCTGTCACGAATACTGGGCAAGCAAATGAGTGTAACTAAGGAATCATTTTTCAGCTGGGATATATGATCTGACTT
Organism: Protopterus annectens; assembly: GCF_019279795.1. Lineage (NCBI taxonomy): Eukaryota > Metazoa > Chordata > Ceratodontiformes > Protopteridae > Protopterus > Protopterus annectens. Next base: position 242,644,479 of record NC_056747.1, on the reverse strand, counting down.
GTCTAGACATAGTAAGGCCTTGTTAAGTTTATTTCAGGAGATTTCCAAAAAAAAACAATTGCTAGAAAATGGAAATCAAAGTCTAAACCAATCAATTTGAAACAGTGAATATTGTAACAGAAATAAAAGAATAGGAAGTGGGATCTTTAGGAAAAAGGTAGGAGTAAATTACATACAAAAATGGAAATTGTAGGAACAAATCATGCAGAAAAAATGTTTTGGAGGAGGAATGAGGTTTAATAAAGGCTGTAATTGAACAATGTTTGTAATGTTGGATTGATTATATTGTGTATTCTTTCTAACTCCAAATGTTAGGCTCTCCCTTGCTCAAGCTCTCCTCCTACCCTCCCTTCTGTATGCTGCCCCTATATTCACCAGCATCCAAACCACAACATTAAACAAACTCCAACATACACATCACTGTCTACCTCTCTCATCCCTACACTGGCTAGAATTCCCCCACACATTGTACTTTCACCACTACAAATGCTACATTTCATTCTCTACAAACCTTAATCTTGTCCAGCTCTTTCTTCCCTCATCTCTATCTACATATCTTCTCGCACTCTCCATACCTCTAATCAGCAACTTCTACACACCTACCAACCAAAATCTGCTCAACACCAAAATCTGTCCTTTTACAACCTAACCTCTTCTCTCCCTCCTAGGCATACCCTCCTCATTAACCACTCTTCTCTCAACAAAGTAATCCCTCTACTAGGGGTAACAAACTGTACTGTATACTCATATCTGATCAAATAATCTGTGTGTAAATTTGTACATAATCTCTACTCTGTAAACACAGGGTAGACATAACGAAAATGGTTTTCATTCTCTCTTTTGTATTTGTATTGTTCTTGAATAATTTGTAATATCTTTTATGTTAATGTAATTGTTACCATTTTATTTCTGTATACTGTCTGTATTGGAGCTTTTCTCCTCAGGTCTCCACTGAAAATGGGCCAAACGCCCAGTTGGACCAACCCGGTTAACAAATGTCAATAAATAAATAAATAAAATATGTGATGTATAATGTTTGTAAATGTGAACTTGTTAATATGGTTTGATTAGTCTTCACAAATGTAAGTTTCTGTATGTCACAAGTGATAATTCAAGAAAGGCATTAAAAAAAAAACTTATTGAAAGGGGACAAAAAAAAGGTAGTAATTATTCAGGTCATGGGATACCGATGATTTGGGAACCTGAAGCTTTGATATAAATGACCAATCTGAACGTCAGTCTAGTAGTATTAATGTATGAACCAATGAAATAGCAATGATAAATAATACTGAAAAATATCTTAATTCATCAAAATAATTATTTTCAAGTACGAAGAAATTAATAAATAACCATGCTGTAAGCTTCCTAGTTGAAGCCATTAGTAAGTGTTCCATATTTTGCTCATTTGTTATATATTGTGAGAGCCAATAAATCCAAAAACGTTGCACTAGGTCAACAAAAAATACTTGTAAAGTCAAAAATAGACCTGAGAAGGTGCACAATAAAGCTCACAGACAGTCCAATTCACTTTGTTTAATTTCACAACCAATACACTACATTAACGTCCTAAATTACATTTTCGTTTTACACAGCTTCATCAGATGTGGGCTAAAACCTCATGTATGAGTATTTATACAAATCCTAATTAAGTTAGAACCTATCATAAAGCGTTTTGCTACACATTATTATTAAACCTAATAACTTTAATAATTACATAAAATGTGCTTTCTGCAATAAAAACCTTTTTACAAAGTCCTTCTATTTAAAAGGCAAATTCAATGTATGATGATTTTAAATAACCAACTAGAGAAATTAATTGTACTAAAATATAAAACATGTATTGTTAGAAAATGTAAACTGTTCCTATGGAAGTGGAAAAGAATTATTCTGTTAGTTTGTTGCACCATTACATGGTCACATATGAAATTTCACTTTAAGAAATGCAACATTTAATTAACAAAGAAGACACTGTTAAAATCAATGGTGATATTCACAATATTAAAATAAAAAATAAATAGACTGAATGTTCATTAAAACCATTAAAAATTTTTTCAAATTGTTTTAAAATGTTTTAAAATAATTATTAAGACCATTTTAAGAAAGGAGGGAACAGAAGCGTGAGTACACACTTTTTGAAGAAACATTGTTCAAGGGTCCAGGTGTTTGCTGAAACTGCAACTTATAATTTTGCTTCTGTAAGTTTAAGAAGGGGGGTGCTATGGAAATACAATCATTCAACCCTGGCCATTTATTAGCCTGTAGGGTTATCTGCCACTAGAGCTCTCTATATTCAATTTGTTCCTCCCATAGACCACCCCTTTCATCAATTTTCACTCTTTCTAACACAAAGAACAAAAAGTGGGCATCTTTGCAGTCCTGTTTATGTTTATATAGAGCGTTGGTTTCTTTTTTGTTTTGTATGTCGTATACATTTATAAATTCTTCTTCTTAATTTATGCTCCGTCTTTCCTACATAAAATGCTTGGCAAACCTGGCATTTTGCCAAGTAAACTAAACCATTATTGTCACAGTTGTTAAATTCTTTCCCTTCTATTACCATATTCCTACTTTCCAAATAAATAGTTGTTTTATTGGCAATGTTAACACACTGTGAACAATGCCCACATTTAAAGGTTCCATTTCTTCTTTTATTATTTCTAGAGTCAGGGCCGTAGTTTTTTTCCAACAAATTTTTCAGGCTACAAGAATTTTTGTATACTACTTTCAACCTGTCCTTAGTTATCTTGTCTAAGTCAGTGATAGCAATGAATCTGTTCCATTCCTTATCCATGATCTCCCTAACTAGACTAGAACAAGCATTGAATTCTATTACCAAGGCCCTACTAAAGTTCTCTTCTGCTTTACCTTGTACTGTATTTTCTTCTAAACAACCTAAAATAGGTTTGAATTTCATTGTTTTTTATTTTAATATTGTGAATATCACCATTGATTTTAAAGGTGTCTTCTTTGTTAATTAAATGTTGTATTTCTTAAAGTGTAATTTCATATGTGACCATGTAATGGTGCAACAAACTAACAGAATAATTCTTTTCCACTTCCATAGGAACAGTTTACATTTTCTAACAATACACGTTTTATATTTTAGTACAAATAATTTCTCTAGTTGGTTATTTAAAATCATCATACATTGAATTTGCCTTTTGAATAGAAGAACTTTGTAAAAAGGTTTTTATTACAGAGAGCACATTTTATGTAATTATTAAAGTTATTAGGTTTAATAATAATTATGTGTAGTAAAACGCTTTGTGATAGGTTCTAACTTAATTAGGATTTGTATAAATAGTCATGAGGTTTTAGCCCACATCTGATGAAGTTGTGTAAAATGAAGACGTGATTTAGGACGTTAATGTAGTGTATTGGTTATGTGAAATTAAACAAAGTGAATTGGACTGTCTGCAAGCTTTATTGTGCACCTTCCCAGGTCTATTTTTGACTTTACATACATTGTGAGAGGTAGAATCCCCATTTTGGATATGGAAGATGTAGAGCTATGGTCTGCCTTCAGACATATCATGGAACCTCTCCTTGATTATCTGCTCCACCTTCCCTAACACCCATCCAATTTACACCTTTGGAACACCTATCCAAAGTTTGCTTTTGAACCCCTCACTCCATGGATAGGTGAGCTGGCATAAATGTTCTTCTGCTGTATCCTCTAGATGACTTCTAAAGTCAAAGTCAAAGTAAACTTTATTGTCATTTAGAACTACACAAGTGTAGCCTAAATGAAATTTTGTGCATCAGCTCAATTCTTGAGATTACAAAGGAAAGTGAAACAACACATACAAGTAGAGGAATAAACATAACTAACAAATACAATACTACTCCCAATACATGTAAGAAAGAGCAGAGACATTTACCAACACTCATATACAAAAAGAATACCCTCCCCGAGTTAAATTAACTACCTTATTTAAAGTAATACAAAACACCCGCGGTAGTGATGCTGCGGTAGCGTTGTCACCTCACAGCAAGACGTTGTCCCATTCAATTCTCAGCTAGAGCATCTTCTGTGTGGAGGCATGCATGAATGGGCATGCCTTCGTTGAAGGTTGTGCATCAGGGCTGGTAACTCGGCACATAAAAATCCACTACCAAACATTAGCGGACTGGAGTTCCGCTGTGGCGACCCCTAACCGGGATAAGCCGAAAGACACAACAAAATTTAAAGTAATACAAAACACCATACAGATTGAGCAGTGCTTAAGTTATTTGTCTAATATTGCATTTGAGTGGGTTAAATAATACTGACTATCGATATATTAAATAAATATTGCACTTACTTGGAATATATGTAAGTATATATATATTGCGGAAATTAATAAAAGTTGATTTATTATGTGTCCAAATGCCTTATTATTATTATTATTATTATTTATTACTTATTTATCTACTTATTTTTCCTTACTTACCTGTTTTTTTTTATTTATTTTATCTATTTATTTATTTATTTCAGTTTGATAACCGAGGAAGTCCACTGGGCCAAGAAGAACCTGTTTTCAGTGGAGGCCCAGGGAGAAAAGCTCCAATGACAATTACAGACAATTACAGACATGCAGATCTATACAATCATTTCCATAATTAGAGAAATACAATATAAAAAATAGAATGTGATAAGATAAACAAGTGTAAAGAAATACAGATAATGAGATTTAGGTGGAAGTTTTGTATATACAGAGTTAGGATACAGATTCCACATGAGAGTGTTTAAGGTAAGGTATGGTAGGAGACTGTCCAGTAAAGTTATAAAGGAGTGTTGGAGTGAGTGAGTGAGTGAGTGAGTGAGTGAGTGAGTGAGTGAGTGAGTGAGTGAGTGAGTGAGTGAGTGAGAAGTAGGAGTAGTAGAGGGTGGAGATGTGAATGGCTAGAGGGGGAAGTTATGTTGGAGAGTGGCATGACCATTTTGAAGTAAGATGAGAGAGCAAGAGATATTTAAATTTGGTGTGGTTAGGTGTATTGCGAAGGGAGGGAGGGAGAGAGTTCTATGTTTGTTCTAGCTGACAATGTGCGTGTAACATAAAGAACCTTGAACTACTCATGCTATAATACCATACCTGCCAAACACATAACGTTCTTATTGCCACATCTCTGTACAAATTTACACCAATGGGAAACAAGCACAAGCCCCTGGCTCACCATTACATATTTGCAGTCATGTTTATTTTTTTCTTGTCACATATTGCTCTGCTGGTAATCTGCCAGTCAGATTAAATATTTAAATTTTATCTGATTGTTTTAAATCATAGATTAATTTGCTGTCATGCAAGAAAGTGAATATTTTGTTCTCTCAACTGAGAAGAGATATCTCTGTCTTCTCATTATAGATGTCATTTATACTTAAAGATAATATTGCTGTTTGACAAAGCATTGCCTCTCTAGCTATCACGACTTAGGAATGATGGCACAGCAGGTACATAGCATGTGCCTAGGAATTAATATAAAAGAACAAATATATAGTCACATTGAGGAGGTCTGAGGGAATTTGGGGGTAAAATACAGGACATAAAAAATGGTTATAGAAAATATTGAAGAAGAAATATACGTCAGTGTGATCATTACTTCTGAACTCCTTCATGTAACGGAGTAAAACATTTGTGGCAATGGTTAAAAGAATGTTGAGTTTCATGGTGATGGTGAGGGGAGGGAAGGGGACTTCAAGGGAGCAGATGTCATCCTTTCACTGCAAAGAACATGGGCAAGGCCATACTAGGAATCCTTCTTGGCACCTTGCAGATCATTATTATCATGCTTGTGAACAAACAAGGCTAATGAGATAGTTATAGGGACAGCAGTGTTAAGGTTTGAAGAATAATTGACGGTGTAGTGACTTGTGTAGATGTGCATATATATGTCAGCTACACAGACCAGATGCAAAAGCAACAGCTGCTGTACATAAAAGCAACAATACTATATAGTCATAGGTGATTCCATCGTGAAACCCACAGATATCCCTCTCACCAGGCTGGATAAGGAGGTCATGGTCAGCTGTCTATCAGGTGCCAGAATCTGCCATATCACACATGCACTCATGTTTCTCAACAACAGGTACTGTTATGACTCTGTCATAGTCCATGTTGGTGTGAATGACTTGAGATGTACCTCTCTGAGCTATATGAAGGGAGACATGATTTGGCTCTCGGACTGTGTGTCTCAGGCTGGTATGTCCTTCGCTTTAAGCAGCATTTTACCTTCACCTAGAATGATGCCTCAATACTAACAGAAAATGATTGACTTCAATAATTGGCTTAGTTTCTGGTGTCATTCCAAGGGGATACAGTATCTGTCAGCCTGGGATGACATGATCAACAGACCTCGATGCTTTGCCAGAGATAGTCTTCATCTGTCACCCCTGGGATTTCGGCTACTGGCCAAGGCTCTTGCTACCCCATAGTGCCTTTTTTAACAGTGTCTCAAGGACAAAATTCCTAATGTAAGAACTCCATCTAAGAACAACATCAATGTTTTGCTGCTAAAAGCTAGGAGTCTTGACACGAAACTGCATTCACTGGGCGCACTCCTTACGTTGGAAGACATAGACATTTGTGCAATCATGGAGACCTGGTTCAAAGCTGTGGAGAGCACCCCAGCCATATCGCGCTACACCTCCTTCCACACTTTCAGACCACAAAGTGAAGGTGTGAAACCTAAAGGAGCTGGTGTATTAATATTCATTAAAGATAAATATATCTCCAAATTGGTTAGTATGATTCCCTGTTGATACTTCAGGTGTAATTAACTGTTGGTAAGACACCTATTCAAGTCATTGCCAGCTACAGGACCCCCTCCATGAATCAGGACACCTACTCTGCCTATTTGGATCTATTTGAGTCTATCAAGATACATCCGAACACCACGGTTGTGGGTGACTTTAACAATCCACGCATTGACTGGGGAAATTACTCATGTGGAAACTCATTTGTCCAAAGGTTCCTCAACTTCATTAACTCTAGTACCATGGACCAGCTGGTTGACACCCCTAAAAGGGGTGCCAACATTCTGGATCTGGTGCTTACCAATATGGAGGACCACTGTAGCACCCCCATTGTGAGGTCTTCCCTGTGAGATCTGACCATAAATCAGTCTCATTTGAAGTTACTGTCATACCTGACACCCTGTAGCACAAACTAAACTAAAAAACTTCTTCAAAGCAAATTATAAATTCTTATGGGATGGTATAAATAGCTTCAGTGCACCTCCTCCCTGAGATGGAACCTGCAAACACCTGGACAACTGCACTGATGCAGCCTTACCTGAGAGGACCAAAACAAGCTCCTCAAGGAAGAGCAAACCTGTCTGGTAGACAACTGCCATTAACTGGCTTTACAATAAGAGGACTAGATTGCTGTCTAAGATTAAGAGGGAGCGAGCCCCAAACTTGAAACACTCCCTCCTCAGCTTAAACAAGCAAATAAAATTCCTTCTGAAGTACTTCAAAGCTAACTACAAATCCAAATTAGCTTCCTCAACTAAGGACAACTATAAGGCATTCTTTAGTTACATCCATAACCTAAAAGGAAAGGTTCAAATCTGTGCCAAACCGGTAGTTAATGATACCACCTATACCGAGCATGTGAACATTGCTAACCTGTTAGCCAACAGGTTCTGTGAAAACTTCACTCCGCTTTCCATACCACACTTAACCTAAGATATCCCTATCAACTATCCTCTACCCTGTATCTCTAAACAGCAGGCTGTGAATGCCCTCTCTAAGGTTAAAAACACAGCATCCATGGGACCTGATAACATCCCAGGCATCCTACATGGGCTCAAACAAGAATTAGCAATGCCATTGGGTACTATTTTCAGTTATAGTTTAAGCACTGGCTTCATCCCAGCTGAATGGAAAAAGGCAACCATTATCCCCTTGCACAAAGGTAGTGCTTCCACTGACCCAGGAACTATAGATCTATTAGCCTGACTAACCTTATCTGCAAGGCCATGGAGAGAATCATCATGGACCTTATCAACAAAGGCACTGGTAACCGCCAAACACTTGACCCTACTCAATTTGGATTTGCCAAAGGGAGATTATATATCATTAGATGGGTCACTAATTGGCTCACTGATAGAACACATCTAGTCAAAATAGAGGAATCCACCTCCAACAGCAGACCTGAAACCAGTGGTGTTCCTCAGGGAACAGTCCTGGGACCTCTACTGTTTGGAATATATTTCTCCAAAGTGCAAGTTAAAACTAAAGGTCTGTGGCTGACAAAGTTTGCTGATGATTGCAAACTGGGTGCGGTCATAGAATCTCCAAATGAAGTCAACATCCTACAAGAGGGTCTTACACAAACAAATGATTGGTGCCAAAGTCATGGCCTTAAACTCAAAGCAAAAAAATGTAATCATCCCTTTCGGTAAGAGTGATGTTCCTACTAACTACCACATCTAAGTATGCACTCAGTGGTGAGAGATCTGGGCACACAGGTTGACAGCAACCTTAGCTTTGATCACAATGTCTCCACAGTGGTAAGAAGGGAATTCTATATTGCTCATCTCATAAGTAAGGGCATTGCCTCCAGAAAAAAAGAAGATATAACCTCCCTATACTCTTCCCTCATTAGACCAATAATTGAGTACAATGCTCCTTCTGGTATGTACCTTCCCAAGCACCTACAGCAATTTGAGAAATCACAAAGGTTCCTCACAAAGAAAATTCAAGGTCTTCAGCATATGTCCTATGAAGATTGTCTGAAACCACTGTCTCTTTATTCTGCCACAAAGAAAGTGCTAAGAGGTGATCTCTGCCTTGCATATAAGGCAGTCTTTGACACTGCTTTATTGGAAATGCTGAATATTTGTAAGTCAAATGGTACACAGGTTACTTGCTCTAATGGCCTTAACCTGGTATGTGACATTAATAGAATCTGTTGGAAGGACAGATTTGTCTTCCATAGGTTACCACACCTTTGAAACAGACTCCCACTTCATGTCAAGCAGAGCACCTCATTGGCCCTCTTCAAACTCAATCTGGATGATTGGATGGGTAACCATAAATTCACTCCAGGGGTTCCACCTATGTCCCTCTTGCACAGGGGTGACAGGTGGTGATTGTGGAAGTAAGGGTAAAACTTGGCTAGGCTTGTAAGGGCCCTAGGGTTATTAGCCTAGTAACCTCCTATGATCATATGCAAAAGCAACAACTACTGAAAGTAAAAGCAACAACTGCTGTATGTAAAAGCAATAACAGTAAGTAAAAGCAAAAACTACTCCACGCAAATGCAAGAACTACTGTATGTAAAAGCAACAATTACTGTATATAAAAGCAACAACATCTCTAAGTAAAAGATCTTTTGAATCTCGTCTCTTTTTTTTTTCAAAACAGGTTTATTGTTTTAACATATAAGAGAAATATCATAACAATTTTATACAAGTAATTAAAAATAGGTATTATTATAATATTCAACAAAACAACTAAAGTATTTACAAAGACATCCACTACAATCAGATCAATTAATTAAACTAAAATACCATGCTATTGAAATTAAAATTTTTTTAACAAATTTTGTAAATTATCCCATACAATAAAATAAGATGTTTTTCTATTTGTTCTAGTCCTAATTGTGTTTATTTCCATATGGCACACTATATTCATAACATTTTTAAATTCATTGAACGAAGGAGGTGTATCTGAAATCCAATTTCTAGTTATTATTTTCCTAGCCACTGCTAGAATAGACCATAACAAGGGAAGCTTAACCTTTTTAACACTTTGAGGTACAGGTGTGTTGAATAATATAAGAGATTTAGAAATAATGAAATTATCTGTAAAAAGAGCCTGCAAAAATTCATTAATTGACTTCCAGTATTCTTTCAATTTTATACAGTCATAAAACATATGAGCCCAGTCAGCATTAATTTCTACATTACATCTCTTGCATAGATTATCTTTATTATTTATTTTATTCATCATCAAAGGTGTATAATTGAATCTCATCTCTTGTCTCCATGCATTCATTAATGTTTTACTACACAAATGCATAAATGGTGATAAGTATGGCATAGCAAGAGTCATTTACATTTCATAAGCAACACAAAGGGGTCAAAATGATGGAAAAGGCATTTTGTTGCAGCAGACAAAAAGAAAATATTGTGTTAACAAAGACATAACGCAAGGCAGTTACATGAGTAAAACGTTGAGAAAAGGGACTAAAAGTGACTGTTGTACAAAAGTGAAAATGGACTTTAATAAATATTTATTTGCAATATGATTTTTTTTGGGGAAAAATAACTACCTTGAATGATTGTAAACCATTGTTTTGGATAGCTGTGAACAAATGTGTACGTAGCAGAAGTTATGAAAGTATTTATAAAGAGCTTTATTAATGGTCCAATATTATGATAAAACAATGAACAATGAGTTTATATGTAACAGAAATAATGTTTCAAAGGGATTTAGTGATAGATATTATAATCAATCAATGGATAGCAAACCTACTAGAGAAATAAATAGTAAAAAGGAATATTCGTAACAATGCAATGAAACAGGTTAATGGTAAAAACCAAAACAGTAGGAGATGTTTGTCCCACAACTCAGTGTGTTAACCAGGAATCAAAAAATAGAACAATTACTTTGACAAGATGAGGTGCACCAGAATAATCCAAGAAAAATATGTTTTATTACTGAATGCAGATCCTACATTCTCATAACTCATCAGTTAGATAAAAACAAGCCTGAGCAATTTTTGCAAAGTGAATACAGATTTATGTGACAGAATTTCAAGTGATCTATGTTTTTTTTAATGAAAAGGACAATGAGTGTTTTTAGAACAAACCACAGAATGGTGGGAATGGGTGTAAAAGTGACAATTAGCTCATGTTGGTGTAAAGATAAGTGCTTGAATACTGTTTTAGGTGTGTCAGGAAATCCTGAACAGTAAAATTGCTGAATGTGGATACAGTTTTAAAATGGCTGAGCATTTTGAAATATTAATGTTTTTGATTCCACCAGATAAGATTGGGCAAATTATAATTAAAAAGTAGAATTGCATTATAAATGATATTCAGATGTTGAAATATACCAGTGTTGTTAAGTGTAGTGGGTGTTGGCTCCTTTAGTCTGTTACAGAGTTTTGTGAAAAATCACTGAATGAACATATAAAGACTTTACAGAAACCTTTCACTCCCAAATCCTTTTTAACCGCAAATTATTTCAGAGTTCGTATAGTGACACAGTTGTTAGTGTTGCTGCCTGTCAGCACATGGTTCTTCAGTTTGCTTCTTGGCTGAGCAGAGTCTACACATCCCCCCTGTGTCTCCATAGCATTCTGCTGAAAGCTCTAGTTTCCTCCTGCATTCTAAATATAGATGAACTGGTGATCCACCAAAATTAGCAGTAGTTGTGCATGTCATGTGTGTGTGTGTGTGTGTGTGTGTGTGTGTGTGTGTGTGTGTGTGTGTGTGTGTGTGTGTGTGTGTGTGTGTGTTTGTGTGTGTCAGACATGATTGCAGCTGCTGGCTGTGTGTGTGTGTGTGACTGTGCATGAGTGTTACAATGTGTGTATCTGCGTGATTGACGGTGTCTGTGCAACTGCGCTCCATGGCCTGGAAGAGGGGAACATTAATTTTGTTAGGTTTTACAGTGCAGTGTTTAGATCTTAGACATTATCAAGAACCGCTAATGACACATTGCTCAATATGACGGTATTATGTCTATGAATTGTTGAATATCACCGTTGCTCTATTGAACACTATGGCATTGCTCCAAGTCATGTTGATAGTGGTAATTTCTTTGAATCCTGGTCATAATTTCTGATGAAAAATGGGATATAAATTTTAAAAAAGTCATAGAAATAATAAAAACAAAACAAAGGTACTGAATTTCAGTAAACAACCACTCATTAGTTCAGACTTTATCACTATAACAACAGGCAAACTTCATCCTATTAATGTGTTATGAATACATTAATAGGACAAGAAACCTGTAATGATGACAGCTTCTTACTTTTCCCATAACCCCATATTGATTTCAACCTTCCCATAAAGTTTCTCTAAAACAATATTCAACTACCAGACTGACCAGAGTTGTTGGCTGATTTGTTCAATACCAGGTCATTCTCCTTGCTCCCAATTTCTGCTACCCTTCAGTTGTCCTACAACAGAGACTGAGAGTGTATGCTAGGAAATTTGTATATAGTGCAGCTGAGAAGCAGACTGCTCTGGTACCTACTTTACTGTTAGGCAAAAAACTTTATGCACAACACAGCAATGCTTTCAGGCAAAACCCTTCTTCAATACTAGTATCTAGTATTGAAGAAGGGTTTTGCCCGAAAGCTTTGCTGTGTTGTGCATAAAGTTTTTTGCCTAACGATTTATGTCTTTTTTGAGCTATTGACCTCCAGCCTTAGTTGTTTGGACACCTACTTTACTGTCCCAAAGTTTTTTTTTGAGTCGCAGAGAGCTAGTTCTTCCCAGTTCTAACTATTCTGTTCACCCTCGCTTCACTCGTGGTCACGCCGCTCCAATACCCTACCCCCATTCCCACACACGCCCTCTTTCATTACTATATTTCTCATCCTTACCTCCCATCATAAAAAAAACTTAATATACCATCTAGACAGAGCTAACAAAAAAGGTGGAGGTGTTCCAATTATGTACCCTGAGTACTTCAACCTATCCCCCCTGCTTATATCTCAGCCTAATCTTCACCCAGATGAACTACTTCTTCTTAACTGTTACCTCAACCCACCCCCCAAAAAATTGCCACTGCGGATATATATATATATATATATATATATATATATATATATATATATATATATATATATATATATGGGTCTACTTCAGACAGCCGACATTTCAAAATGCCAACATCCATATGGCCGACACCATATGGCCAACAGGTTGAAACGATGACAACCTGAAATAGTAGTGCAAACTACTACAAGCAGTGTTGGGCAGGGGGACAAGCCCCACCTGCACCCCCCCACACCCCCCGCTACTTAAATATTCTCACTCCAAGATTGCACTACAGTGCAGGAAAGGGGAATCTAGTTCCGCACTGTAGTGGGATCTCCGCTATCATTTGTGGGCCTTTCAAATGTTCGGTCATATGGTGTAGGCCATATGGGTGTCGAACATTTGAAATTTCGATCAAATGAAGGGCTCCCATATACCTACATATATATATATATATATATATATATATATATATATATATATATATATATATATATATATATATATATATATATATATATATATACACACACACACACACACACACACACACACACACACACACACACACACACACACACACACACACATGCACGCATGCACGCACACACACACACACACACACACACACGTGCACACACACACGCAAACTTACTCATAAATGTGAACAAAATTAACCAATGATGTTCGGCACTCAAGCTAGGCTTTACCAGGTGTCAAATAACTAGATCTACAAGGACAGCAAAAGGGAAGCTCTAGAACACATTTACAGTTTCAAGAGTTTGAGTAGATGGCTTGATCCTCTCTTAACATGGAGATACATGTTAATAACACAAGAGACAAGATAAATACGCTATTAAAACTGGGATGATGATTGTCTTGGCATGCGTGTCTTAAGACTTGTGCCCCTATTTTTAAATGGACCATCATGCCATGACTGTATAACACTGCCATGATCATTAATATAAGGTACTGATTTACAGTTTTAATGCAGTTAACATCAAAGCAAATGCACATACTAAGCTGGACTAGCAAAGGGATGATCTCTATGACTGCCTTAGAAGAGCAGACACAGTCTCACCATGTGGAAGAAGCTCACATGCTGTTCTGTAGTCTCCTTTTTAAGTTGAACTTAGTAGACCATTGCATTCCTCTAGCCCACAAGTTTGAAACTAAAAAGAATGATCATAACCTTAGACCTAATATTAATAGAAGTTTCACGTATTAGTAAGTATTGTTTTCAACAAGATGTGTGCATGTCATCACAGTGGCAAAGTCTATTTCATCACTGACCACTTTGTCAAACATGGCAAAATGAATGTGCTTCTGGTGAAATGGATTATGGCTTGTTCCTGACTGTTGGTGTTCTTTAAGGTAGTTATGTTAGTTAGGGGATTCAGGTTGAGAGCCTCCTGCATAAAGACTGTGATGTGGGCTTAGTCCCCAAGTCAAAACCTTTCATCAGAATCCCATTTGGTCTGTCAAACTCTTTCAGTTGACTGACCATTGCTGAGGTCAGTTACCAGAAGCTATCTTTTGTACAGGTAAGGGGTGAAACACATGATGCAGCAAGTGATAAACTTCTCCTATTTCTAAGCCCAGGCAGCATACAAATGCAATGGGTACTCTCCAGTTACATGAGTTTCCAAACCTACTTTACTTCACATCAGTCATCAAGGAAACTACCTACAATTCACCCGGCTTTAGCTGTTTAACCACTTGTTACTTGGTTATTACACATGCAGGATTGGTATGCATGAATAACACTGTTGCTTTTATTCTGTATGACACTCTCAACAAGAGCTTTAATGGTATTTTCAAGTATTACTGATAGCAACAAGCATACAGTTACCACTGGGACATGCAAAAGCTGACATGTAACTAACATAATGTTCTGTATGTTTATTTGTTCAAGTTTATATTACTGTATTTTGGGATAGTTATTCCTATTTTTAATTGATCTCTTTCTAGCATTTGCCAGCCATAAGCCTTACCACAGTTCCGTTGTCCATTCTTCATATAATTATTACAATCTATCAAGCGATCAAAGGTAGGAGTGAAGAGATAACCACAGAAGCTGATCATCCAGGCAGCCATGGCAATTGTTTATCTATCCCTCATCTGTTTTCTGTTGAGCAGGCCCACAGATCATCATCCCCACTTGTGCCAGTGGCCTAATGGTCTACCCTCACCCATCAGATTGGGGCCTCTGGCATTTAAGAGAGGTTGCTTATTGTGTCCAGGTCACAGAAGTACTTAGGGGCCCCACCACCTAAAAGCCATACCATTTATGACAAATGAGGCATCTCTACTTAGAGGTCTTAACATCACCACCACTCTTCCACTTTCTATAACGGTTATATTTCTATGTTTGCAGCTTTGTTCACAGTCAACTTACAATCAAATAGTTGTTCCTATTTACTACTGACACAACAGAGCAGTCATTCTTGGTGAGCTGGTAACATTTCCTGTTCTAGTCTTTCTAACTTTTTTCCCTCTCACTTTCAGTGAGAATGAAATGAGATGTACAACTTTGCAGAAATATATGAATTCATGAATTCATGAAAATTGTGTTTTTCACACCATGCACCATGTCTAGTTCCTCTCAAAACTCTTTATCGTGTATCTTTAGCACTTCCTCTTATAACCATAACTCATTTGACATGCATTGACTGACAAGTTTTATCTGTGTCTAACCAGTTCTTCTGGGACAAAGCAGAATTACCTCAATTTATCACAATTAATGGCAGCTTTTCCATTTGCTTCTCATGCATACTTCTGCCAAAATTTCACCCAAAACTGATAAATTCTCTCTAGTATGTGTTTTAAGTTTAATTGTTGTGGCCTATAATGACTTTATGGAAACACTATCTGTAATATTTTCTCAAATATAATTAACATTTTTGCATAAAAGAGGGCTTTTCAAAGTCCAAAATTTATTAAAGTACTTAAAAACTTCCACTGTAATGTGGAAAAAGTGCTTTCAGTGATCCAGGGATTAGTTAGTCCTTACATCCTTACAATATGTTGTTTGTGCTCCCCTCCTTCCCTCTCTCACAGCCATAAATTTGGTAGCCTACTAGTCTCCAGACTGGCACCCTGTCAAATAAAGCTTCAAAGTTGAAGATAAAAAAAAGCCTTCCAAAGTTCAGAACTGTAGTAAGGCCCTTGTACAAGTTCTGTGCTAGAGTTAAACTGCTAAATGCATTAAGTGCAGGAGCCACAATTTCAGCAGCTGCTGCTGAGATGAATCCAGGCACTTTTCTCCCACAAGACTGAGAGGTCCTCAACACTTCCAGTCATGCCTGCCCTAGTTATGGGACTGCTCCATTTAGTACTCCTTTTCAGAAAGACACCCTGATGTCACCCTGATATGATATTTTGTACCAATTTCATGCCCCACTGCCTCTTTCTGGTCTTAAATAAGACCAGCGCAAACTCCTGTAGCCTTTGGAAATTTTCCTTCTCCTCCATTTTGCTGTTTTTTCTGGTAGGTTTCTATTGAATGCCTTCTAGCAGTTTGAAGTATTTTCCTTTATATGGCCTACGGATTTACATGCAGTAAATAGAATATGTCTGAACAACGCCCTGTAGAGTGGAAGCATTAGATTTTTGCTTCTGGAGTTTATTATTCCTGAGACTATGCCATAGCATTCTGTTTGCTGCTATTGTTGCCCTATCACTCTGCTGCCATTGGTCCAGTCCAGGAGTGATCAACACCTCCAATTCTTTTTCCTACTCTATTGCCATCAGTTCCACTCTCCCCAACTGTAGCTTCACCCCAGCATTGTTGTGACCTGCGCTGAACTTCGCATTTGTTTACATTGTATCTCATCTGCCTCCCTCCTGCCCACCAGTCCAGCCTTTCAACTCTTAGAATTCACCAGAAAAGGAAATAGAAATGATTCATTGGTTTGACTGTTTTTTTTTTTGTTTTTGTTTTGCCTCACTTGCACTTTTTCTCCTTTATGTACTGTAGTGAGAAAAAAAAAACACCCACACAGGCCATGTATGCTTTTTAGGCATACTTTATTATATGAACACTGAGGGCACATGGAATCACTTATTGTACTGTAGACTGGCTTGATTCAAAGGTAGCTAGAACTGCCAAAGAGCTGAATCGCAAATTTCAAAATATCACAAGAAGGTTTTTCTTAAATTTGAACTTGTTAATTATTAAGAATTTGAGACTAGTTTATAATTTAGATGTATTGGTGTTTCTTTACAGATATTTACAGCTGCTGATGCATATTTTGATGTATTTTATAACTAGTCAATGCATATTAATTTAGATGTGTAGATTATATGAAAAACATTTGAAAATGCATTTCAAAATATTTTTAGTTTTTACTTTATTCATTTTCACTTTAGCTTGTTGATTTACAACTGTTTACAGATGTTTCCTTTCATTTTTAATTATCATTTGCTTATGAGTTAAGTGAACAAGAAAACTTTTGAATGTTTTGAGCGATTTAGGATGTAAGAAGGGTGGGTGTGCTCTTTATAAACATTCCTTTGTGCATTCTCTGGCTAGTTTTGTTTTACTGTTATTAACAAGGTGATAACTAATAAGTCAGGTAATTTCAATTTAAGATAATGAGAATGAAATTTTGGATGATTAAATACCAGGAATTCATCAATTAGTATGAGGCGGTAAAGATCTTTTAAAGCTCTAACCATGTTTAATTATCTGATAATTATCTGTAATGACAGTACGAATAGACTAGAAACTTCAGTAAAAAAATAACTGAGCACATATAATTTAAAAACAAAATCTATCCCACACATTAACACCCAAAATATAAAAAAAAAAAACAAAACTTCAACTTGTCTATAGCCTCATAACCTATATGTCAACAATCTGTAACAGAAGGTAGATTTCATGTAAGAAAATTACTCCACTATAAACACAATAGAAAGACATATACATATCTCCCTTCCCCCAGATAAACACAGGTATGTGCCCCTTCCATCAAAATGAAATGCAACATCTAATAAAGGGAACTATTATAAATAATAAACCACCTACCGACTTTATGAAATATTATGTATCCGTACCACTAAACAAATATGTAAGAGAAAAATCATTCAGAATTCTTGAACCAGAATAAATATAGTAGCCTAAATGGTCTTTGGGTAATAAGAATTTAAATAAAAAAAAATGTAAAACAAAAAATGAAAGTAAAGGGAAGGAAAAAAAAGAAACAGGCATATGGAAGTACAGTTCTACTTTATCTCTCAAAATAGAACGCAGATATGTTATAATAGGCAAATGCAAAGATAAGATACCAAGACTAGTAATATGAAAAAACAAATCAGAAAATTAATACAATATTTAGAACAGTAATTAAAATTGTGCAAGGTATATTCAACAATGTGCAAAAGACAGATGAAATACAAATCTTTTTTACCCCCACATCTTTATTTAATAAAAATATCTAAAAACACATAAATCCTAGAATTTAGTAGATAATTCAAAATGTTTAGGCAATAACTTCAAAAAATTAAGGCATTAAATAAACCATTACTTAAGTAAAACATTAACAAAATGAGCAACTATTAAACATAATGTATGTAACATAACAGGAAAACAATTGCTATATATGCTACATAGGTAAAATTTACCCCAAAGACTAAAATATTATGAGCCAGAATCAAGAGTATGGCAAAATGTGAATGTTAGCAAAATTAACAAAATAAAACAGCTATTGACTGAGACGGTCTAAAAAAAGGGAAATTAAGTAACAAAAAAGTTAGCGTATAACCTGTTAACTTAATAAAGGCACCGCTGAAACTTGCACAAAGTTATGAAAAGTAACCTTTTAGGAATAATAAAAAAATAATCAACATACTTAAAACTAAAGCAATTATCTAATTATTTAACTGCTTTAATAACAGACATTTTAGATTAATGCACAGATAGACGGTCTTAGGCATAGGCCAACTTGGTGGCCACCTAGGAAGCCACTCTAGCAGGGGCACTTTTCCAGTATTTATTTGTTTAATTTGCTTGTAGTAAAGACATGGTTTCTTTAAAATGTGGAGAATGAATATAGGAAAAACTGAAGAGTAAGGCAAACTGTGAGACAAATGAAGAAAAAAGTAATCTGGATGGTGAAGGTCAACCATCAATGGGGGCATTGGGTTGTTTGTGGAGGAGAGGGGGTCACTGTGGAGCCCTTTTGCCAGGGTAGCAGTTGACCAAAGGCCGGCCCTGAATACACATAACATTTCATATGAATAATACATGTGGTAAGGTAGTCCTACCTTTTTCATTTTTAGGTGTGAATCCACATGCATGCAGACATAACATGTCATCTAAACATGCTCTAAAGTATAAAGCAAAACAGGTAAGTGAATATATAAGTATAAACTTGATAAAATAGCTTCTAGTTTTGTATGCCAGTCAACTGTGGTATTGTTGAGCATTTAGAGTAACAAAGGGAAAAGATAAGAGAAGAAAAATAACAGAGAAGAACATTTTGAATAGCTATGAGATGTGATTTAAATACGTGTTTTAAAAGTTAATTACAGGTTTTAATGTTAGAATGAATAAAAGGACACCACAATATCTATAAATGCCTTCATACACTTGTCAAAATTCTAAAAATGAGAAGCAATCAATAATATTTGAAATAACATGAAATCAGAATGGAAGGTATTTAGATTCCTGTGTCTGCTGCTTTAGGCAATCTCTTTTTAGACAATGTTTTCCACTGTCCAGATGAAACAGGAGTCTTAGAAGAAGGCTAGAATTTGGAAGAGTCTTCTTTTGGCAAACCCAAACAAGTCTGACATGGTAAAGCAATAGTGAAATCGCTAGCCAGAGTAAGTCCATTATCTGATTTAATTCTGAACTGACCAGGAAAGTGCAAAGAAAACCTGATGATTTAGCATCAGCCATTTTAACAAATGAATGGAGCCGCTGCACTGCCTTATGATCAGGACAGAGTAGGCATGGTCAGAACAAACTGAACCAACTGAATATATACTTTCAACCAAGAATGTCTGACGCGTCTTTTTTATTTTAGAAGTTAATAATGATGGCTCTGGGATTATACTGAAAGACATGACGGCGTGGAGAGAGAGAGAGTAATGTGATCATTCCCGTTTGTCAGAAGACATTACACCAAGAAACAGAGTTCCACCTTTGAGAGAGAAAATCTTGTTCCCAGTTTCTTGTTTTTCCTTGGATATATCAAAGAAGTGTAAATTATTTTTTTCATGCCCTGTTTTCATTATAATCAGTCTTTTGGATTAGTTAATCCTTTTGCTGAAGGAGAAAATCAGTTTAGCATTCTACTTCTGTTAATCTCTCATCCATGTCAGTAACTAGAGACTCAAGTTCTAGCTTTTAAATCCAGATACCCAACATCACTAGGTTTTGACATGCTGTGACTATCTTCTGGATGAATTTAACTAGTACACTCAGACAGATACCTGTCATGAGATATTTCTCAGAAAGAGGTGGTGCCATAATCACAGAATTGGAACTCCTCTACACCTTTTGTGTGTCTGAAATAATTATTTCACACATGGCAGCTGGGATTATCAAAGACATGCTAAGCATATTAATTTTTGAAAGAGAGAATGGTTTGAAGTTTTTTTGTATGCTTTACCATTACAACATAAGGGATCATTGGATTTAACCAAAAGGATCAGAATTTAAGTAGCTTTTCAGACTGACTGGGAAGCCACAGAGAAATTCAGCTTCTCACAGCAGAGTGCATACCTGTGACCCCCATGTGTAACATTTTTTCCAGCATTTTGTTAGAGATGGACAAGTGCAACAAATATTGCTGCCCAGTTCTTGCATCTTCACACCAGTCTAGATGAGCACATGGAAGCATTTTATAGTTGTGATATACTGTAAAAGGTTTACTATTGAATGTGCGAATGCACTTCGTTCGAACGGTGACCTCATCGACGTGTTTGTGCGAACCGACACTGCGAAAACTGTTCGCTAGCGAACCGAAACCGTGAAAACTTCGACAATCGACATTACCGGCCGCGCAACACCTCCACGCCCATGCTACCATGGGTCAGATAGGGGCGAGGTTTTGCTGTTCACACATCTGGGAGTCGGTGTAGTGGCGATCGCAGTTCCGTGTTCGTGCAAGACGAGTCGCACATGTCGGGATCGACATTTCAATAGTAAACCACTGTAAAACTATCAGTACACTATTTACTAAAACAAAATAAATTCTGGTAAAGGAGAATTGTTGTATCCTTTGCTGTGGTTAGGATCTGGGTTGAATTTGCTCAGTGAGTGTTCTGTCCAGGTTCTTGTCACACTTCACCCATCTTATTGTCACATTTAGCATAGTAGTGGATGTTTAAAAAGATGTTATGTCTTACCGTAATGTTCTATCTGTGTTGTCGATCTTCACTAATCCTTGACAGTAGGCTCGGTTCCCAGCCTCGGAACTGACTTGGCTATTTATTTCAGCTTGCGCCTCCCAAACTATCGAGCTAGACTTTACCCTTAATGGTCCTTTCAAAATTACCTCAGATCAAGTTTGCCCAAAAGAGTGGCAGACAACAAATAACAATAAAAATAATAAGAGACCAGATATGTTTCCCTAATATAAAGCCAGTTCTGGAAAAATTCGATCCACTAAGAGTCTCAGGCTGGGGGAAGGAGGGGATGAATGTCAAGGATTATTGAAGATCGACAACACAGATGGAATGTGGTAAGACATAACTTCTTTATCTGATGTTGTCAATCTTTACGTAATCCTTGACTATGGGACAGAGTCCCTAGCAACCTGAATCTTGGGAAGTCCAACAGAAGAATATTCCTAAACACCATTGAACCGAATGATGCTCATCCTCTAGAGACCTGATCCAGTTTGTAATGAGTGATAAAAGTATGAGGAGAAGACCATTTGGCTGCTCCACAAATATCATCTGAAGAAGCTCTGGCATAAAAAACTGCAGAAGGTGCCACCGCTCTAGTTGAGCGGGCTTTTACTGGGTCTGAAAGGCAGAGCTCTTTTGATTGACAGATAAATGTGATACAATCTTTGAGCCATTTCACCAAAGTGACCTTAGAAACTGGGTTACCTAAAGAAAGCAAGGAAAAGGTGACAAACAGTTGGTCATATGTTCTCAAATCCTTCTTTCTGTGGAGATAAAAATGTAGCTGTCTGTGGAAGTCTAATAAATGAAGAGAATACTCCCCTTTATTAGAAAAGTTAGGGAAAAAGACTGGTAGTTGAAGTGTCTGATTAATATTAGCTTCTGAGACTATTTCTGGTAAAAAGGATGGATTAGTCCTAAGGGAGACCCTGTCTTTGTGAAATATTATGTAGGGTGGTTTGCAGGACAAGGCCTGAAGTTCAGATACTCTTCTCTCAGATGGGATGGCCACTAAGAATAACGTTTTCCAAGTCACAAGCTTTAGGTCACAAGTAGCTGATGGTTCAAAAGGAGACAGAGTTAGGGACTGAAGAACTAGTTTTAGATCCCATGGAGGAATGGGTTCTTTACATAGAGGTCTTAACATTAAGGTTCCCTTTAAAAGGGCTTTACAAGGTTTGTGTGACATAAGGGAAGACCCATCAAACCCCATATGGAAGTTTGAGAGTGCCGCTAGATGGACTTTAATTGTTGAGGTAGAAGAACCAGATTGATAGAGGTTAGTTAAAAAATCCAAAGCTTTATGAACAGTGGTCATATAAGGATCAAGTTCATTCATAAGGGCCCAGGTTGCAAATTTTTTCCATTTATTTTGATACAATTTCCTAGTTGAAGGTTTGTGATTGGCCACAATGATTTGACGAACAGGACAGGAAAGGGAAGGATGCAATCATGGGAATTGGAGAAGCCATGCCGTGAGCTTGAGATGACAGCGGTTCAGATGAACAATGCCCTCTGGATGCGACAGTAGATCTGGAGCTGAGTCCAGTATCTATGGTTTCCAAAGTAGATGAGGTCAAAGGAAGGGAAACCAAACTTCTTGAGGCCAAAAGGGGGCAATGAGGATTACTGAATTCTCTGACCTCTTGGCTTTCTTTAGAAACTGGGATATCAAAGGAGTTGGGGGAAAAACATAGAGAAGACCGGGGAGGCAATCATGGAGAAGAGTGTCTCTGGGTGACTCCTCCAGAGAGAGAATTAGGGCAAAGTAACTTCTGCACTTGTTGTTCAGAGGGGACGCAAAAAGATTGCAGCAAGGTTGGCCCCAGGGACAGAAAATCTCTTTTGCCACCACATGATTGAGAGACCACTCATGAGGCATGAGAATGGTTCTGCTCAGCTTGTCCGCTATCACTTTGGAGCTCCCCAGAATGTGCATTCCCGTGAGAAAGCAATTGGAAGAAATTGCCCATTGCCAAACTCTGAAGGCTTCTTGACACAGTGGGTAAGCTTTAGTTCTCCATTGTTTGTTGATATACCAGGCTACAGACATGTTGTCTGTCTCAATTGGCACTGTTCCTAAAGGAAGGGCATCCTGAAATGCTCGCAACACTAACAGCACTGCCCTCATCTCCAGAATATTGATATGCAAGTTGACTTCCAGTTGGGACCACTTGTCTTGGACTGTCCTTCCCAGATAATGCCCCCCCACCCTATCTGTGAATTATCCGTGGTCACTATGGCTTGGGGTTGTGGAAGGATGAATGGTCAGTCCGAAAGAATCTCGTTAGAGTGGAGCCACCATGAAAGATCCTGTTTGCCACAATTGGTAATCAAGATGAGGTGAGATATTAGCTGATCTATCAAAGACCACTGGGAGGCGAGTAACCATTGCAAGATTTGCATGTAATATCTTGCTAAGGGAACAAGAGTGAGTGAGGCTGCCATTGAGCCTAAAGCTTGAAGGACTTATCTGGCTGGAATATTTCTGCTCTGGATAATCTGGCTAACTTGAGATCTGATCCTTTGCACTCTTTCCAGTGGGAGTGAAGCAACTCCTGCAACTCTGTCTAACAGGGCTCTGATGAATTCTAGTTGTTGTGAAGGTTGCAGATTTGACTTTTTTGTAATTTATTGTGATGCCTAGAGATGCACAGAGATGAAGAGTGTAGTCTCTTGCACATTCTATTTGATGCCTAGCGTGAGGAGCCAGTCATTACGATATGGAAATACTCAAAATCCTTGCAGTTTGAGATGAACTGCTACCACTGCCATGTATTTGGTGAACACCCTGGGGGCTGAGATGTCCAAAGGGCAGTGCTCTGAATTGGCAGGAATCTCTTGGAGATTTTGTCCATTTTTATGTGATAATACGCATCCTGGAGGTCTATAGAGCACATCCAATCATCCTTTTCCATGAATGAAAGTATAGACTGTACTAAGACCATTTGAAATTTGGTTTTCTGAACTGCCTTGTTGAACTGGCTGAGAATCAAAATGGGTCTTTAGTCCCCTATTTTTTGTGGTACTAAAAAGAATCTTGAGTAAATCCTGGATCCTATTTTGACTGATGGAATGTTTTGGATGTCTATTTTGTCAAGCAGTTTTTGAATTTCTGCTACTGCTGCTCCCCTGTGATATGGCGGAACATCCAGAAGGTTTTTTTTGCGGGGGGGGGGGGGGTTTGGAGTTATAGAAAGGGGGAATTATGCAATCTCTGGATATAATTTCCTGCACTCATTTGTCCGAAGTTATCAGTTGCTAGGCAGGTTGATGCAGGGATAACCATCCCCCAACTGCCTCCAGAGAAAGGCAATTGGGCCTCCATTTAGGAGTGCTGGTAAGGAAGTACCAGAGAAAGAATCTCTGGATCCCTTGTTCTGCAGGCCACTTCTGCCTCTAGGTCATCATCTTCCATTACTTCCCCCTCTGCCCCAGGGAAAGTCTTTGCCATGTGAATCCCGGAAAGGCCCGTGGGAGTTTTAAACCATAGTTTCACACCTCTCTGGTTCCTAGAGTAGCACCGTTGAGGAGTGGAGAAATGTATGTCTATAGCAGAAAGAAAGAGTCTTCCCATCCTTCTCACATTTGGCCAGAGTGTCTTTTACCTTGGGACCAAAAAGGGATGATCCTTCAAATGGAGTGTTGACGAATGGCACTTTAAATGGCTCCGCAAAGTCACACAAGCGCATCCAGGAGTGCCTCCTAATTGCTATGCCTGTACCCACCACTCTTGTCGCCCCTTCAGCCATGGGGGCAATCAGCCTCATGGATGAGTTAGAAATTGCTTCAAGGATGGCAAGCTGAGAAGCAACTTTGTTTCGTACATCTTCAGCTATTGCTCCTGAGAGGGTATCCGATAGTTTGTTGATTAGATCCCTCTGTAACATTGTAAACTGTGTCATATAGTTCAAAGACCTGAGCAAAAGGTTGATGAAGTGTAAACATGCTTCCCAAACCTATCCATAGTCCTAGACTTCTTGTTAGGAGGATGGATAGTTGGATTTTACTCAGCAAGTTCCTTCTTAGTGGCTGTCGTTATCACCATGGTCTCCATGTGTATGCCTTTGGACCAATGTTACTCTTCTTTGGGGATGGAAAGGATCCAGTCAGGTCTCTAGGGGATCGGTTTGATGGAGTCAGGCATCTTCCATGCCCACCTAGCAATCAGTTTAATAAGGTCACCAGCAGGTGGAGAGATCCAAGACGTAGAAGGTTGAGCAAGAAAAGCCTCCAGGTATACCAACTCCTCCAAAGAAGGTTGGAGGGAAGACCAGCCACACCTCTGCTTCAGGATCTCTAGAATGTCCCTAAAGGAAACATCATCAGGGGGTGACCTGGGGGAACCTTCCCCTTCATCAAAGTCAGTATCTTCATTGAAGGACTCCTCAGGGAAGTGTTTTCCCTTGCACTTTTTCTTCACAGGTATGTCCTCGGGAGAATGCTCTGGGAAAGTGTCCAAAGAGGAAACCACCAAAGAGGGTCTTTCCTGGACCTTTTGTGTCCTTTGTCCAGGGAAGAGATTGATATAATCTCTGGTCCAGGGGATGTGGAAGTCTGGCCTGACAGGGTTGGGTGAAACTGTGAGTCTCCAATGAAGAAGGTCTTCTCCATGATTTGGAAGGCCAACCACCCCCTGTAGAGGGATGGGAGCCTGGAACCAAAATAGACTCCTTTGGAACCAAGATCCCACCCTGTACCAAGGAGGACACCCCTGAAACTGAAGCCTGGGTCGATCCAATGAAGACCAAAACACTAAGGGTAATGGAAGGCTTTGAAATTAATGAAGTCAATCCATGCACCTCGGAACTGGCCAAGGAGTCTTGACTCTGGGAGACCTCTGGTGCCAAAAGCCCAGAGGAGCTCAAGGCAACCCTTGGTTCCAGAGAAGAAGTTGCTACCGGAAATGAGACAGTTGACACTGGGAATGTCAGAACTGTGAGCTCCAATGTTTCAATAAGAGATGTAGGAGGAAAAACAGATAGTGTCGTAACAGGGCCAGTCCCGGTGTAGGTTTGGCTGGGAACCAAGGACAATCCCCCTCGCTGTCAGAAGCTGATCCACCAGTCTCATAATGTTAGAAGTAGAAAATGAATATCCTACTCATGCTAGAGACGTTTTCAGGTCAAACAAAGCAGAAAACTGTAGAAATCCTGAAACGGCATCATGGTTGCAATTGCATGAAGACACAAGAACTTGAGGACAAATGTAGTTTAATCTTGTAGAAATAAAATAAAACAAAAGGCCTGTGTACAAAGATGACCACTTTCGGTAAAACTTCACCTTCTTCAGATCATACAGTACAAAGGTCCATACTGGTTAAAATAGTAATAGTTCACCAATCATATATTTTGTATTTGGCACACCTTCAAATAATTACCAATCAAAACACCAATCTTAAAACCAAGAGATAGGATGACAAAAAAAATAATAAGTGATTTAATCTATGCTCAGATAGCCAATCAAAATCAATCTAAATATAGTTGGAACACTGTAGTGACAAGTGTCTGTGATTATGGCTACAGTCAAGTCACTAACATTGATTTCTAATATATTGACTTGTATAGAAGAAACTAGAGCCATTCATTTTGCAATTTTTACAATGTACTCTGGACGTATAGATGAAATTATTGTAAAAAACATATAAAAAATACTGTTCAATTTAGTTCCTTGATCTTTTCATAGTTCTCAAGGACATATTGTTTCAAAGCAAGAGCCACTTGTAATACACAGCACCTTGTTTACCTAGCACTTTATTGTGAATGCTCATTCTTTTACATTGGAAAGACTGACCAACAATTTAAGAATAGCATCTTGCGACATATCAGAGACATATCTAAAGGAGATCCACACAATAGTCTCCCTGGCTATATTACACTCTATCCAACACACAGATTTCTCTTTAGAGCCATTGAGGGTGAAATTATATGGATCACCAACTTGATAAGTACCCGATCTCCAGGCTTAAATAGGTTCACAGGTTCATAGGTTCATAGGCTGGTACTAGGCTATCAGCCCTAGGGCCTATACAAGCATAGCCATAACAATTCCCTGGATATGTCTTCCCACAATATTTACTTTCCTGGACCCCTGTCTAGCAGGGCGACTGATGTGATCCCTGGGGTGAATTTCCTATCTCCCATCCAATCATCAAGGTTCCTTTTGAAGAGGGACAAGGAGGCGCTCTGCTTGACATGTATGGGCAGTCTATTTCAGAGTATGGGGAGCCTCTGGGTCAGGAACCTATCCCTCCAGCATGTTTTGTTCATTGTGATGACAAGGTTTAGATCTCTGGAACATGTGACTCTGAGGGATTGGGATTTCTTTAAGTGTAGCATGTCCAACAGTTCAGGGTTTGACATGGCCTTGTATGTTAAGCAGAGATTGCCTCTGAGTAGACGATATCCAGAGTATAGCTGGAGTTTTTTTAGATGGTCAGCATAGGGCATCTGCTTTAGGTCTGTGATTCTTTTAGTGAGGTATTTCTGTGGCCTTTCCAGCTGTTGCAGATGTCTTGTGAGGTGCATACCAAATGGGGCATTGTAGTCTATAATGGGTCTAATGAGGGATGAGTACAGTGGGACAATGACCTTTTTTTCTGGATGAAAAGCCCTTAGTGATGAGGTGTGCCACATAGAAGGATTTCCTGACTGTTGTGGTGATGTGGTTATCGAAGGTGAGACCACTGTCCACCTGTGTCCCCAAGTCTCTCATCACACTTTTGGTGTTTTGTGTATTGCTACCTATGTGGTAATTCATGGGTACAGGGTTTTTCCCAAAGGGGATAACTATACATTTCTTGGCATTAAGCTTGAACCCATGGCTCTGGCACCAAGTATCTGTTTCTGAAAGGCACTTTTGTAGAATATTCACATCATTTGGGGATTCAAAAATGGCTCCTAGTTTGCAGTCATCTGCAAACTTTGTTAGCCAGAGTCCCTTAGTGTTGGCCTGTACTTCAGAGAAGTAGATGCCAAACAAGAGCGGACCCAGGACTGAACCCTGAGGTAGTCCACTTGTCACTTGTCTGGAGCTGGATTTGGAGTCAGCTACTTTTACAGTCTGGGTTCTGTCAGTAAGCCAGTTGGCAACCCATCGAGTGATGTAGGGATTTATGCCCAGCGTAGTAAGTTTATCTATGATTCCAGAGTGGGGGATGGTGTCGAAGGCCTTGGCAAGGTCCAGATAGGCTGTGTGGACTGCCTTACCCTCGTACACAGCTCTGGAGACTGATTCAAAGAAGTCAATCAGGTTCAGGTGACAAGATCGGCCCTTCATGAATCCAAAGTGGGTGGGGTCCAGTGTCTGAACGTTGCCAATGTCTTTGTTTATAATTTCCATGATAATGTGTTCCATGCCCTTGCAGATCAGACTCATCAGACTGATGGGATGGTAGTTCCCGGTATTCAAGGTGGATCCCCTTGTGGAGTGGGATAGCTGTAGCTGTGCGCCACTCAGTGGGCATGAAGCCTGAGGTGAGGCTATGATTAAACATGACACTTAGGTGAGGTGCCAGTTCATTTTGTAGTTCATGTAGTGCACAGCACAAGATGTCATTTGGTCCCATGGATGCTGTATTCTTGGCTTTGGAAAGTGCGGTTTCTACCTGTGTGGCTGTGATTAATGGAATTTGGCAATCTTTTGGTATTGAGATGGGCCCTTTAGGGGATTAGAGGGGGGTGACGTTGGCACTAAACCGATCTGGCAGGATATTGGCAATATCCTTGGGATCAGTATATTTAATGCCATTCTGTTGTAGCTCAGAGCAGATCTGAGCATTGCCATTTAGATTCTTGACATAACTATAGAATGCCTTGTGGTTGTCTTTGGAATCTTTGGCAATTTTATTTTTGTAACTAGCTTTGGAGGATTTTATGAGGGATCTCAGCTTCTTACTGAGACTGGTAACGGAGTTTTTGCATCCTGGGATTTTCCTCCTTTCTGCAACAGTTTCTTCCTTCTGTTGTATAGTTTGTTTATGGCAGGGGACCTCCAGATTGGCTTCCTTTTTTTGGAGGAAAGCATCTTGGTTCTATTTGGGATGGAACAATTCATGCACGAGTGGATGTGCTCCTACAGTGCCTTAGTGTAGGATTCAGCAGTTGAACTTTCAGCTTCCGTCTGCATGGGTGTAATGAAGTTTGTCACTTCTGACTTGAGTAGCATGAAGCTAGCTTTAGAGAAGTTTTTTACAGAGGTTTCCTTACTGAGGGGTGGGGGTGGGATGTGGATGTCAAGGGTGATTTGCTTATGGTCAGACCTGACCAATGAGGGGGTGACCACTGGTGTGGAGCATCTATCTCCCATGTTGGTAATGACCAGGTCTGGGATATTGGAGCCCCTGGTGGGACAATGGATTAGTTAATCCAGGGCGTTGGAATTTATGAATTCCAAGAACCGTTGGGAAAAGGTGTTGGTACCTGAGTAGTTTTCCCAGTTAATGGCAGGGTAGTTGAAATTACCCAGTATTAGGGTGTTTGGTTGTATCTTATTATTTTCCAGTATGTTTAGAAAGGTGTGGTGAGAATCTTGGGGCATAGTGGGGGAGCTGTAGCAAGCTACAATTTGGATTGCAGTCTTACCTAGTGTTAGTTGCACCTGGAGAATTTCATATGCATTGTATTGGGCAACTAGCCTGGAGGTGTGAATATACTTGGTGAATATGGACACTCCTCCACCTTTAGTGTTTCGGTCTTGGTTTGGTGGCCAAAAAGTGTGGTAAGAGTTGTAGCCTGGTATTGCCGGTGTGCTCTCTGGAGACTTGAACCAGGTCCCAGTTACTGCACAGATATCAATGTTCTCCATTTTTAGGAGTGCCTTGAGAGAGTGCATTTTGAGGTTTAGACTTCTTGCATTGAGTAGCATTACCTTGAGATTTTGCATGCTTGTATCTGCTACGGTGGTGGTTTTGTCCTCTGAACCTCACCTAAAAGGCACTATAGGAGTGGTAAGAGCTTTAGCCAGTAACCTGAATTCCAGAGTTGACAGGTGCAGACCATCTCTGGCATAGCATCGTGGTTTGTCGATCATGTCGTCCCAGGCAGACATAGTTTGATACCCCTCAAACCTGCTCTCAAAAATAGGCATTTAAAATCAAAGAAATGACTTTAAATTGTTATTTTATGTAACCTGATTTCAGAAGTTGCCTTAGATATAACGAGAAACATTTGCTGATGTTACATTTGTTTCTGATATACTTACAAGGGGTGTATCTCCCCTAGTATATGATTTGTAAACAGTGACTTCCTTATTACCCTAGGAAGCCCAGAATGATTTAACATTTATAATAGCACACTTTTACTTTTTGTATGATATTTCTCATGTATGTCAGTCCTCATTTGAAATACTTGTGCTGTACAGGAGACTTTCTTATTTTTATTTTTAATTTTTATTTTATGTTATTTTTGCCAATTTTTAGTTTTCATTATTATTAGGTTTGTATTCAATGCTAATATTACTGTGTTATTTTATTTCCAATCTCTGCTCCACAGATGTTAATTTGCAAGTAGCTTGCTTTGAATTTGCCAATGGATCTAACTTATTGATTTAGTTCTCACTAATATGAGATTAAAGGGCTTTTTGCTAACTGGTTATACCTAAATTGAATAAAACAGACCAATACGTCTTTTGGTCTCTCTGCTGATTGATTACCCCTTTCTGATGTTTATCTTGGCTACTATCAATGCGAATGCAGAAAGACTGTAACTGCGAAAGTGCACGGCTTTTGCCCCTTAATTTGATACATTGTTTGGCTAGATTAATGTTTGGCTAACTGCAATCCAGGCAGTATTAATCCTTTTAGTTAAGTCAAGCTTGTAGAAGAGACAATAACAAAGGATGGAGATATGGATGCTTTAAATGAACCTTTAAGAAGAGCTGACAAGCTTATTTTCTGATGGGCCATTCTTTTTGAATGTCTCGTCAGTCTAGTAGGCCCTACCCGCAAATGTGGAAGAGACCGTAGTTGACTATATCGACGATTAAAATTTGTTCATGATGTACAGCTTTGCCTGTCTTTATGATTGTCTGACTGTCTCTCAGCCAGGACCAATCATTTGATTCCAGGCGCTTATGCAGAAGTGCCCACTTCTATTCAACAAGAGCTGTTAAGCCTCTTGTTGAGTGGCTATTTTCTCTGATTGTCCATCTGGATTAGCCCTTACTGTGAATGCGGAAGAGACTGTTACCACTAAAGTGGGCAGTCTCAGTTTACTAACATTTGACACAATATTTAGCCAGATTGATGTTTGGCTAATTGTAACCTGTTAACCAAGTCAAGTTTTTAGAAGCAGTAGTAATAAAGGATGGAATTATGGATGTTTTAAAATGAACTCTAAATAGAGCTGATAAACTTATTTTTGATTGGCCATTTTTTAATAAAGGATGGAGATATGGATGTTTTAAGTGAACCTTTAAATAGAACTGATAACCTTTTTTTGATTGGCCTTTTCTTGAATATCTAACCTGATAGGCCATTTCTGCGAATGCGGAAGACCGTAGTTGTCTATACTGACAATTAAAACTTGTTTACACACAGCTTTGCCTGTCTTTATGATTGGCTGACTATTTTTCAGCCAGGACCAATCATTTGACTTCAGGTGCTAATGCGGAAGTGTCTGCTTATCTTCATCAAGAGCTGATAGTCTCTTGTTGATTGGCCACTTTCACTGATCATCTAATTAGATTGGCTCTCATCGCAAATGCGGAAGAGACTGTTACCGCGAAAGTGGACAGTCTCGGTTTATTTTTTCAGCCCGTGCTTGGAATTAAGATTGACTGACAAAAATTAG